>NW_027369490.1:0-42344 GCF_046119375.1 Phyllobates terribilis
TAGCAAACAACCAAGAATTTTTTCTTCATTTCTTAATTTTTTTTCAAAATCATGTAGAGCATCTCGATACAAGTCTGGTCATATAAATTCATTCAAAAAAGGACTTCGTTTGCACATTCAAATCCCAAAATTACGAACTTGTTGTCGTTCAACAAACCTAACCGCAATCGCGATTACATTAACCACGAGGTTTTTCCCACTTAAAAGTTGTAACACTTATAAATTTTGATTGGAAGAATGTGTTGTAAATTTTAATAAAATTTTATTCTTTTGATCACTGATTTGACATGAAAAAATAAATTTTGACATGTGTGTTTATAATCTATATAACAATTTGCATAGATTAAATGTATTAATCAATTCTAGGAAAATATAATACATAATTTTTCAAAAATAAGTAACTTTCCTTCGTACTTACACAAATGAATGGTTACAAAAATGAATTTTTTATCATTCTGATTATGTAAAGTAATATATGTGTACAACCATCCATCTCTACTAAATCAAATCAAATAATCATAAATATTATTCATGTATCACAACTGATATCACTGTAGAGTTCACTAGTACAAATAAGGCCTTTGCCTACGGTATCTTTTACTACGTTTTGTGTTCTTATGTAATAAATGATGCGGGAGCATGAAGGGAAGTTCTTACATCTCCTAAAGCAAGTCAAGAAGGTCCATTGATAAAGGCATGTGCTAAGAAGAAAACCATGGAAGAATCATGAAGATGATGATGATTTTAAACTAGAATTCATGTTGAATTTAATGTGTTTCATAAGTTTTATGTGTGTTTGTTTGGGGCCGATTCACCTTGTTTTAGAGCCGGTTCACTTGCTTTCTTTTAAGGAGATTCCAGTTCAGTTTTAAGCATTCATTGGCCGGTTTTCTATGGACTATTTAAGGGCCAATTTTAGTCGTTTTATGGACGTTGCACGAGATTAAGAAAACAGGTTATTTTTGCATTTGGCGTCTTCCCTTTCATCCTCTCTAATGGAGAGTTGGAGAGATGAATTGTAGGTTAGGGTGTGATATGGCTCTAGATGTTAGGATGAGAGGATCTTGCAACTCGGGTGATTTGGTTCTTGTTCAATTAGGATCAATAGGTCGAGTTATCGATTGCCGGGTTATTCGTCAATAAATCCATCAATTATAGGCAAAAGGGTTGTGCTCATGTGATTTCGATTCTTGATCAATCTGGATCAATGGTTTGGATCATGGCGCACAATTTGTTCGCTTCCTACCATTTCCCTTTTAGTTTTGTTGATTCATTGGGGGTTGAATTAGTTTTGTTGTTCCTCTCTTTGTTGATTAATTGGGGTTCAATCAGTGTAGAGAGTCTAAACACCTTAAACACATCAAGTTCCACATCTTTTTCATTTATCATCAAATTCACTACAATTTAAGGTCGTTGGTGCTAGATCCGGCTTGTACGGGCTCCTACCCCGTATCAGTAAATTTTTCAATTAAAGTGATTCGCTACGGTTCTCTTGTTGCATGTTGTAATATTGCAATTTTTAAACCATTTTACTAAGGTTAATTAAGAACCGATGTAGTAAAGTGAATAAATGACTACGGTTATGTACTTTTCTTGTAATATCAGATGAATTACTTCGGTTCTGCAAAGAACCGTGATAATTGAGTTTTTCTATTTACTACCATAATCAAACCGTGGTAAATAGAAGGGTGTTTTTTTTGGGTGACACTTCCAACACTTTCAACCCCACTAACTAACCCCCTTTCTAATTTTCTTCATTACCTACCCTCAAATAAAATACCCTAAATTCTTACCCGCAATAACTTCCTCTTCTCACGCTCCGATTTGAATCTCGATCTCGAATTCGCTCGATTTATGTTGCTTTGCTCGAATCCGCGTTTTCGAGTTCCATTTTCCTCGAATTCGTTCGTTTCCATTCCTGAGTTCATCCTCGGTCTCCTTCTGGATCTCGAATTTGCTCGATTCCTCCATATTTCATCCTCGATTTTAGCTTCTTCAAAAAATTGCATGAACTCCCTTGTTTGCTCACTCGCTCATTCCGGTCTCCTTTTGATCGATTGCTCCTCTCGCAATCAACACTCGCTTCCAGATTTCATCCCCGATTTCAGCTTCTTTAAAAATTTGTGTGAATTCCTTGCTTGTTCTCTCGTTCTCTCTACTTGCCTTTTGATGGCTCGCTCCTCTTGCGATCAACACTCGCTTTATCAATCTTGTTCACTTGCTACTCCTTCGTCATCAATCCTATTTATCCTTGATCTCTCTCTCAACCTCCATCTTCAACACAAGGAAAGTGGATTGATTACAATAATATGTGCTTTGATGACAATAAATCCAATTATGACACTAAATTGTACTTTGATGACATAATATGTGCTTTCATGACACTAATTTGTGCTTTGATGACAGTAATTGAAGTGATGGCAGTAATATGATCTTTGATGATATAATATGTGCTTTAATAACAGTAATTTGTGCTTTAATGACACTAATGCGTGCTTTGATGAAATTAATAGACTGTTGATTATTTGTAGAAAATATATAGCCATGGATGACAATATTTGTAGATATTATCTATCCCTTGATGAAAATAAATATTCTAAAAAACTTATTGACGGAAGTACTGTGTACTTGATGACAGTAGTTTTACAATTTGATGTTATTACTTAATACAACATAGTAAAGCTGTCATCAGAGTGATATTGTCATGAAAACTATTGTTGATGCTATGACATTAATGTATACTTTCATCTTTCCAGATGAAAGTATTGACAGTTTTGTATGGAGGTGTGTGGAAGATGAAAGACGAGTATGTCTATTATGATGGAGACGTCACTTAGAAGGTGTTTGTAATTGATGACGGTGTGTAATTAGAAGATATTATGATAAAGATAATTGATAGATTCAAAATCAGTGTTCAAGGTAGTGATTTTCAATTATTCCATCTGCATCCTTATGAAGATAATTGATAGATTCAAATTGAGTGCTCAAGCTATTGTTTTGATGAGTAATTTGAGTGATGACATTATGTCATCACAAGGTCTTCAACATCTTAAATCATTGCAAAAAAATGTTCCAAAGTGTTATGAACATATTTTATGATGACAGTAATACTGTTATCACAATGTCATCAAATTTGTTTCAAAGAGCTATTGACATATTTTATGATGAAGGTAATACTGTCATCAACATCTTACCAAATATGATTCCATTTGATGACAATACATTGTCATCAAAAAGGTTAATGATCTATTATTGTCATCACACAGTCGTCATCGTTATCTTGAGTCATTGCAGAATTATTGCCATCACGAGTGTGGTGACATATTATTGTCATCAACTTATTTTGTGATGACATAAAAGTTGTCATTAGAAGGTCATAAATACTGTCATCACAAGATAATACCTAGAATTTCACCAGACAAACTAGATATTTATTAATTAACATTATATTCATATAGAACATACATTAAGTGTTGATGACAAAACTATTAAACTACATGAAATGTCATCACACAAAACCAGATGGTACATATCATCCACACAACCAAATTTAAAGATAAACTTTCAAACACCCACTCATGTTTAAATAAATCGGTTGCAATTTTCTCTCGAATTGTTTTTTGATGTTTGGGTTTCAAATCAGCTAAACCTTTCTCAAAAGTTGATTGTTCCATATAATTCATGGAGAATAATGCACAATTTCCATTGTTAAAAAGGAAAGAAAGAGGATTAGCTTGTTATCATCCATAAAAATGTCATCATCAAAAACAGATTAGCTTGTCTTCAAACATATAATGTCGTCATCAAACATATAAAGTACACAAGTTGATGACAATAGTGAATAGTGTCATCAAAAGAAGATTTTCTTGTCATCGAACACGAAAGAAGGAGTGTCATCATCTAGAAAATATAACAGTGTTTCATATAAGAAAAAATTATATTGTCATCATCCATAAAAATGTTTTCATCTTTAGGATCGTTGAAGAGGTTTGATCTTAGGAACCGAAAGTTCAAGTTCCTAAGAGCATAACTCAAGCTACTAACAATGTATATGATTTAATTTGTGAAGCACAAGAAATAATAAATTCAAAAACAATTTCCTTATTTGAAGTAGCTTTCCTAAAATAGGAACTAAGAAATATTCTCTCCTTAAATAAACGCTCGGTCCCCTTCATCCATAACCTTCGGTTCCCTTCGTGTGTATACATAGAAATCTCTCGTCGGTCCCCTTGAAGCGGTATAGTGGATATCGCTCTTCTTTGTTCAGCTTGCTACTTTGGTTCCCTTAAGCGCTATCAGCACTATGCTATATCTCACGATTATCATCTTCGGTTCCCTTAAGCGCTATTTAAGCAACCTAGTTCCTATGCTTTTACACTTGATAAACCAACTGCTTCTCTTTAAGAACGATTCTAAGTGAAGCTGTATCATAAACATGTAATAACTCATTCAAGGTATATATTAGAATAATAAGTTGTTTTTTATCATTAAAATTGAGGATAAAGGGGATAGGAACTGAGTTTCCCTAGTTCCTATAACCCAACAATTTCCCCTTTTTTAACGATGACAAACATAGAATCATGGTATATGTATAAAGTTGTATCAAAGGGAATAAGAATATGATAGTGAATATTCCCCCTTGGTCAAAGAACAATGACACCACTATTCTTTCCTTTAGTATTTTTCAGTTCAGTTCCCCCTCAATAGATAAACTCGATATGCCTGATGAATCCCCCCTTTTGACATCATAGAAAAAGTTGCATGCTAAATATTAACTAAGGCGAGCTACTAAGTCAGTTTACTCTAGATGAATGTGTAAGTGATACGATACGCAAAGAATAAACCAAGCATAGAATTAGCAAGCAAGCAAATAGCAAGACTCATACAACACCAAAAACATACGTATAAACATATCAGATAAACATCTCACATAATAATAGGAAAAGGCCAAAGGTCCTAAGATTTATAGTGGTTATGAGTGGGAACAAGGCCTAAGTTGTTGGATCGTCGGCTCCAGTCTCATGCTCGACATGTATTTCAAAATCTTCTAGGAATGCGCCGGCTACAAGAACTTGAAGGTCGCCAAGGTTGGTCTCTACCATGTTGTGAAACAGCTCTAACTAGGCTAAAATCCCTTGAAGCATTTCCAGTACCTTGATGTTCATTGCGGTTTGTTGGATGAGGGCCTACTCTAAGTCACTTGCTACTGGAAGGACCTTGAAGTCATCCTTCTTGGGCATAGCTGTTGGAGCTTCTGGAGGGGCATCCATGGTAGAGTACTTGCAAAAGACATAAGAGATCAGTTACTAAGACAATGTTCTCGTAAGGGGTTTTAGAAATGGTGCGATAGATGTCAAGCTCGATCATAATCTTCTTGACGAGGTTAGGGTTGGGAAGGCTATGGGTCTTGTAATGTCGAGCAGTACGCGTATGAAGAATGATGATCTTTGGAATGTCTATGATCTCACCTTCCATGTCCTGGCGCATCAAGAAAGTGTCGGCGATGTTGACTATGACCCTTTTTTCTCGTCGAGGGATTATGTTATGGATTGGAATGTGATGCAGTAGCTTATCCTGGAAGCGCATATGATTGGTATTCAAGTCTGAGATTGGGCGGCGATAGAAGAGCAGCTGTAGTGTATCCGGCTTTCCCGAAGGCCAGTTCTTCTTTGGAAAGGCGGCATATCCCTCGCACATTGTGAATCCAAGCACCTTCACTATTAGCTTTGCGTTGACCGTGATGGGTAGTTGGACGGTGGGAGATGAATAAGGTTGCGAGGAGATGGTGGTAGGTGGTGGTGTTGTCTGAGCTTTTCTTTGTGCTTAGGCCGCTGATAGAGCTTCTTGCTTCATTTTCTTGAAAGCAAGGTATTCGAGATACTCAACGACTTCAAGAGATTGGCCGGAGAGGTTTTTGTTTGAGTGGATAGCCGTTGTGAGTGAGAAATTTGGAATGAGGGTTGCTTGGAGAGATTTATTAAGGGAGTAGAGAGTGAGAATAGCAAGAGTTTGAGAGCGAAGAGTATGTGAGAGAGAGAGATTAGAGCTTATAAGAAAGGCGGTGAATAAGGAAAATGTGGGAAATGCCTTTTATTGAGGAGCTTCAAACGGTATCTAATCCGAACGGTCACAAATGTTGGCATGGAGTAGCTTCTTGGGAATGCAGGGGCTTACAACGGCTCTTTCATGGGGACTAGGGTCTATGTCGACGTAATGATTACCTTGTAGCAACTAGCCATTAATCAGCGGTCAGTCCCCATGAATTGTGTCGGTCCCCAAGAAATACATTGTCGGTTACTATTATAAAAATCTCGGAATAGCGCTTAAATTTGGTTCCCAATCGCAGCGATAGTACCAGGGAGACATATGCATACATAGTTCCCAAGCTTAAAGACAAAGAGTTTTAAAGACAAAGCAACTAAGTCCAAAGTTCCCAAGATTAAAGATTGAAGGGAATAATTCCCAAGAGAAGCCTTAGGTTGAAGAATGTGTCCTTGCTCAATGCCTCGGTGAAATGTCAGCTATTTGATCCTCAGTCCTGCAATGAGTGAGCTCTATGTTTTTCTTCTCCACATGATCACGAAGAAATGATGAACAATGTCAATGTGCTTTGTTCATGAGTGATGCACATGATTCTTGGAGATATTGATAGTGCTGGTATTATCACACCTTATTTCAAGCGCTCTCATAGAGATGCCAAAGTTTGAGAGGTGCTGCTTAAGCCATAGCAGTTAAGTGCAACATGATGCAGCGACTATGTATTCGGCTTCAATTGTAGAGAGGGAGATTGAATTTTACTTGTTGGAGCCCCATGAGACAAGGCAAGGGCCTAGAAATCCAGAGGTGCTTTTGTGATCAACCAAGTAACATGCAAAATCAGCACCGGTATATCCAATAAGAGTAAAATCACAGTGTTTAGGATACCAAGACAAAAATTGTCAGTTCCTTTGAGGTAGCGAAAGATGCACTTGATATCAGCGACATGTGAATCATTTGGATCGGATTATAAACGAGCACTAAGACTGACATAATATATGGTCTGGAGGCAGTCAAGTACATAAGGGAACCCACCATTCCCCTATAAGCAGTCTCATTGATCAAAAGGCCATTCAAATCAGCATCTAACTTAGTCGTTGTGGACACGGGAGTGTGTAACGACTTGCAAGAATCCATATTATACTTCTTCAAGATCTCCCTTAAGTATTTGTGTTGATGAATCTATATGTCTTCATCCTTTTGCACCATTTGTAAACCCAAAAATAATTTCAGTTCCCCTGTCATGCTCATGTTGAGCTTTGTACTCATCACATCTTTGAATTTCTTGATCAGCGACATGTTGGTTGCACAAAAAATGATATCATATACATATACCTGGACCACTAGAATGTCGCTTCCTTTTTATTGAATGAAGAGCGTCTTGTCTATCTTCCCCATATGATAGCTATTGGATAGAAGGTACTATGAGAGGCAATCATACCAGGCCCTTGGGGGTTGCTTCAGGCCATAGAGAGCTTTATCCAGGAAGAACACATGATCGGGATGTTGAGCGTCTTCAAAGCCAGGAGGTTGCTTGACGTAGACTTCATTAAGATCGCCGTTGAGAAACACAGTCTTACCATCCATCTTAAATAGCTTGAAGCCCTTGTGAGAAGCGAATGCAATCAAGAGGTGAATAGCTTCAAGTCTGTCTACTGGTGCATAGGTTTCATCATAATCAATCCCTTCTTGCTGGTTATATCCTTGAGTAACTAGTCTAGCTTTGTTCCTTATCACATTCCTTGAATCATTTAGCTTGTGGCGAAACACCCAGCGAGTTCCTATGATAGTTCGATTAGCCGGCTTAGGAACGAACCACCAAAGCTTGTTTATTTCAAATTCATGAATCTCTTCTTGCATAACAACAACCCAATCAGGATCAACGATAGATTCTTTGATGTTCTTGGGTTCAAGGAGAGAGACAAAGGCGCTGAAGGCAAAACATTTAGTCGCTGATGAACGAGTGCGAACTCCAGAGTCTAAAGGGGTTAGGATATTAGATGGAGGATGATCTTTTATTTATTAAAATAGATGAGCTTGAGGTTCTGACAAGGTGGAAGGTATATCTGAGAGGAACAATAGTGCCTTCTGGTTCCTCATTGTCGCTCTCCGTGTCTATGATCAAGGGAACTGAGAGGGTAATGGCTTAAGCGAGAGGATTGAGGTTTGAGGTTTGAGGCACTTACAGGCTTTGGAGATTATTGAACAGGTGTATCAGAAAAGCGATCCTGATTAAGAGAACTTGGAGCAAGAGAAGATTCATCGACGACAGCATGGATTCTCTTCTCAACGTCTTGGTTCTCTTACTAAATACCTTATATTCCTTACTTGCAGGCACATAACCAAGGAATATAGCTTCATCACTTCTAGCATCGAACTTACCAAGATTATCCTTCCCATTATTGTGAATGAAGCCTTTGAAATCAAAGATATTCAGATGGGAGATGCTTGGAGGATGGGCTCTAATGAGATCATATGGCGTCTTTGCTAGGATAGATCTAAGCATAGCCTTATTAACGATGTAGCACAATGTGTTAACAACTTCAACCCAAAAAGACAAAGATAAGCCATTTGAGATAAGCATCGTATGGTCCATTTCTACTGAGTACGATTATTCCTTTCTACAACACCATTTTGTTGAGGAGTTCTAGGGGTTGAAAAGTTATGGCTAATACCCCTCTCTCTGCAAAATCTAAGCATGTCCCCATTCTCAAACTCTGTGTCATGGACAAATGTTATAGCTCAAATAGAAAGGGAGAGAGAAGTCTCAAGCAAGGGAACTAGTTTAGAGAAGCGAGAGTATAGCTGATCTTTGGAACAGAGGAACAAGGTACAAGTGAAGGGTGAGTAGTCATCCACGATCACAAACATGTAACAAGCTCCACTAGGGCTTTGAACTCGCATTGGCCCACAAAGATCCATGTGAAGTAGCTCTAGGGGCTTCTTAGTAGTGACATTATTCTTGGCCTTGAAGGAGCTTCTAACCTGTTTCCCTTGCATTCAATCAACACATTGAGACATATTTTCAAGCTTGATTTGAGGAAGACCACAGACCAGATCCTTTGAATGAATCTTATGAAGCAAGTGAAGACTGGCATGGCCGAGTCGCTGATGACATAGACATGCAAGATCTTTGACGGAGGAAAGGCACAAGTGACGATTAGGGATATAGCTTGAGTAAAAAAGGTAGGTGATGTCGACTCGCGTCCCTTTTAGAATGATCTCATGGGCCGCGTTCCTAACGAAGCATATGGTATTCGTGAAAGTGACTTCATTAGTGCCTTCATTAAATAGTTGAGCAACACTTACCAGGTTGAAGCGCAGGTTGTCCATAAAGTTTACAAGTTGAATTTCAATTCCTAGATTCAGCCGGACCTTTCGATGTCCCTTGATTCCACCAGTCTTCTTTTTGTCGAATGAGATACTACCACCTTTAGAAGCTTGAAAAGAGAGAAGATAGTCTTCGTGGCCAATCATATGGCAGGAGTAGCCACTATCAATATACCAACTGTTCTCGCTGCTCGCTATACCATGCAAAGATAAGATTCAAACTTTTGGAACCCATTAAAGCTCAACTTTTCTGGGTTGGTTAGATTTTAGGATTTATTGACTTTGAGAGGGAGAAGCACATGTGAAGGCAATTCCAGGATGGTTAAGCTCATTATTATTAGCACGCTTCAGGTCATTAACAACATTTTTCTTACTATTTGGACACCTATAAGACTTGCTATCATAGGCCTTCTTCTTCATACAGTCATGAATAGTATGCCCATTGTTGCTATAAAATGTACACCATGAGTTATACTGAACATAACCATACTTTGCCTTTCCAGAACAAAAGAGCTTACTCTTTTCATGCTTAACATTGGTTTTCTTAATTTTCCTTGGGCTAGATCAACATACATAGTTCGAGCGTTTTCTCCAGAAAACCAAGTTTTAGTACCTTCAAGGGGTTGTTCTAGGACCCTAACCTTTTTCTCTAGGTATTCGTTTTTAGTCTTACAAGCATGAAGGGGATTATCTAAGATCTAATCCTTTTCATTTAATTCCCTCGTAAGTTTTTCATGAGCAGAGGTACATGCAGATGAATCATTTTTAGAGTCATAACCTAGTCCAGGTCTAGCACGAACAAAACTGTTTGATTAATTTCATTAATGGAATCAGTTAAGGAGTCAAGCTTATTCAAAATAAGTTGCATACCACTTTCCATTTTCTAGTTATGATCCTCGGTGATTCCCCTTGAGGTTTCTTTCCCTTGTATCCCTCACAGGATTTAGTTATCAAGCTTAGTTCCCTAAGTTTCTTAAGGACCTTTTCCTTATCAGCGAGCCTACTAGATAAATCTACGCTTTCACTTTTTAATTCCTGAACTTCTTCCTCATATTCAATAGCTTGTTTTTCTAGAGACTCATTATCATCAAGTAGGCCTTTAATCATGTTAACGAGTTCAGTTTTACCTAGAATGTTGAGGCGATCAATAATTTAGGAGAGAGATGTACCTCAGAAGTTGCTTCATCCAAATTTTCCATGAGACACATGCCCTGGAAGCCTTCATGAAGATCAGCTTCATCATCATCTTCTCCCCACACAGAAAAGAGAGCCTTCTTTTCAGCTGGTTCCAGTTTGGGCTTAGTGCACGCCTTAGCGAGATGGTCCTTCTCTTAACAGTTGTAGAAGATGTAGTCCTTGAGGTCTCTTTTATGGGTTGAACCAACAACTCGAGCATTCTTGTTCTTAAAGAACTTATTGACCATCTTGGTCATAAGGGCAATTTCCATACCTTCATCCTCATCATCGTCCTATTCATTTTCCATCTTTTCTAGGACCCTTGTGAGCTTTAGGACAATCCCTCTTGTTTCCTTGATAGGGCTGCTTTTTTGATTTTCAACGACTTCTTAAGCAAAGAACTTCCTAGAGATGTCCATTACTGGATGGTCATTGCTTTTGGCAGACATGAGGGCCATTCTTCTAGTAAGCTCATACTTGTCACTCATTCCATAGATGATCGCCAGAGATTGTTCCTATTGAGGAATTTTGACTCAAAAGGCACTTAACTTATCCACGAGAATGGTGAATCTTGATTGACATGCATACACGGTTTCTCCAGGAAGCATCTTGACGGGATGAAATTCCCTTTGAAGGTTGAACTTATGGTTGTTTTCATGTCGTCACTCCCTTGGTGGATGGCTATGATGGCCACCTATATTTCCTTCGCAGTAGCTATGCTAAACACCTTGTTTGTGCGTATGAGTCCGATGAGGATCAATTTGACGAGATTCGGTGTTCTTCTCCATCTTGATATAGTGCTCGGGTGTCCACTCCTTTATATTCTTGATAGTCACATGGATTTCCTCATCACCGAATTCGGTGATCTTCCAAAATTGTTAGTCTTGAGTTTGAATGTATGTCGTGTGAACTCCTAATCACCAGTTGAGTTCTCCCTCTTGAAGTTGATTTGTTTTGTTGATGGAGACGTCGAGATTGAATTCACCGTTCTTGGTCATTGCTTCAAAATTAGATCCTGCTCTGATACCAATTGTAGGATCGTTGAAGGGGCTTGATCTTAGGAACCAAAATTTCAAGTTCCTAAGAGAAGAATTCAAGCTACTAACAATATGTTTGATTTAATTCTTGAAGCACAAGAAATAATAAACTCAAAACACTTTCACTTTTGATTGAATCACAAGAGTTACAACCTAAACTGAACATACAGTTCTATACTCGACACACAATCTCTAATTAGGCTTGTACAGAATTCCTTCACTCATTATCTTAAGTCGATTAAGTCGCTTAACTTAGTACCTCTAAAAACACTTAGTGCTCTCAACTCTAAAAACTCGATTGACCACTGCATAATGAACTAAACATCACCTTATATAGGTGACGAAAAAAGTATCTATTTCCTAAACTGAAAGATACGAATCAAGCTAAACAAATGAATTAAAGCAATAAGATCGTAATTGTTTCCTGTTTGAAGTAGCTTTCCTAAAATAGGAATTGAGAAAGATTCTCTCCTTAAATATACGCTCGGTCCCCTTTAGCTATAACCTTTGGTCCCGTTTACATGTATATATAGAAATTTCTCATCGATCCCCTTGAAGTGGTGTACTGGATATTGCTCTTCTTTGTTCAACTTGCTACTTCGCATCCCTTAAGCGCTATCAGCGCTATTCTATATATCACAATTATCATCTTCAGATCCATTAAGTGCTATCCAAGCTCCTTAGTTCCTAAGCTTCTACACTTGATAAACCAACTGCTTCTCTTTAAGAACGATTCTAATTGAAGGTATATCATAAACCTGTAATTACTCACTCAAGGTAGATATTAGAACAATAAGTTGTTTGTTATCATTAAAACTGAGGAGACGAGGGATATGAACTGAGTTATCGTAGTTCCTATAATCCCACATCATCAAAAACAGATTAGCTTGTCATCAAAAACATAATGTTGTCATCAAACATATAAAGTACATAAGTATATCGTCATCAAATTGGTGACAACAGAGTATAGTGTCATCAAAGACAATAAAAGGATTGTCATCATCAAGAAAACAGATTAATTTGTCATCTAAGACAAAGTTATATTGTCATCATCCACAAAAATGTTGTCATAAAGAACATAGAATGTTGTCATCAAACATATAAAATACATAAGTATACTGCCATTAAATTGATGAGAACAGAGTATAGTGTCAACAAAGCATATTTTCTTGTCATAAAACACTAAAAAGGGTTATCGTCATCCAGAAAAACATATTAGTGTGTCATCTAAGACAAATAATATTGTCATCATCCAGAAAAACGTCGTCGTAAAAAACAGATTAGGTTATCATCAAACAGAAAAATACATCATAACTTCTCTCATTGTCTTTGATTAATAAATAGGGTGTATTTTTAGGATGTACAAATGAATACTATAGATATGGTGTATTTTTTTAGATAATTTTACCATTTGTAT
This sequence comes from Phyllobates terribilis, assembly GCF_046119375.1. Taxonomy (NCBI): domain Eukaryota; kingdom Metazoa; phylum Chordata; class Amphibia; order Anura; family Dendrobatidae; genus Phyllobates; species Phyllobates terribilis. The sequence continues at coordinate 12,997 of NW_027369490.1, forward strand.
AATGTTTTAAAAATTGTATAATTTATTAACACTATTTTTTATATTTTCTAAAAACTACACCATATTTATAATTCTCATTAATGTTGAAAAAATGTTCTAATGTAATACTTTTTACTAAGGAAAATTTAAATGGATGGTATATGAAGCCTGAAAAATATGTGCAAGACGAGTAGTTAAAAAGAATTTCATTTTTTACTTAAGTAAGAGTAAGATTTTTAAAAAGAATAATGTTAGAGAGACTTTATTAAGATTGTAAGTGTAAAATGAACATATTAAATATGGAGTTAGGGTATTTTGAGAATAGGAGATTGAACTTGAAAATAATTATAATAATTCAACTTTATAAGTATTAGTGATAATTATAAATTATCAGTAGTTCATTCAATCAACTCAAAACTCTATCTTAGAATACAAAGAATACCTCTAACTCGGAAAATGTTTCTCCAACTCTGTAATAGGTTCCCAATTAATATTGCAGAGGCTGCATTTGAAACTCTCCTCTTGTGTGCTTTTTATTATTATTATCATATTTTAAAAAATACACAATAAACCGATTGGATTATTCTTCTAACATTACATCGAACTTCGAGTTACTTTATTATCTTTTTAAGGTTATGTTATTTTCATTACATCCACCCAAAAGTTGGGTTATTTAAATAATAAACGAAAATGATAACAAGAGAAAGCAATATTATATCAGTCTGCATTAATCTAATTGTTTTTGCAGAGATGGGTTTGCTACAAATATGTTTTCTAAACTCATTACTTTGGGGTATTTGCTTCCTCATATTAGAGAGGGTATTAAAAGTCAATCACTCGTACCCCCTTTCTTTTGACACACATTTTAGTACTTTATTCCGAGATATAATTTTCAATAAAATGAAAAACATTTATCAGTCTATAGATTGTTGTCTCTTACGTTGGTCTATTATTTTAAGGTAGTTCAGTTATTCATTTCTTTTTCTTGTCTCCGCACCTATGTTCATGTGCATCTTCGATGGGCATAAAGGTTGGTTGAGAGCTTTTCGCATCTAAGTTGCGGATAAGAATTGTTTGTTATTTTTGTAATTTTTGATCAACATGAGTGAACGGACTGGTTAAGAGTTTTGCTCATATCGGAAAAAAACACAAGTCTAAGCTGGTCTAGAGTGGCATGTTTTGGCATCCCTAATGTGCAGAAGAGCATTTCAGTTTTTAGCTTGTTGTGAATTTATGATGCTCTGGATAGTTTCAATTACAGTTTGATTTGCAATTCGAGAATATATATGTGCATTAGTGTTGGAATGACAATTCTGAGATACTGTTCCCTAAGGTTATAGTGATATCAGTCCATGACATTTGATGAAACAGTCAAATTTATGAATCACATGAAAATTCATGAAGCCAAGGATAATTGGATGAAAGAGTGGTTATGGTAGATAATAAAGGCATCTGGTGATTTGTCAGCCTCAAACTCTTCCTCAATGATTAGCATCTCATCCGATCTTTGACCACTCCCTAATGTCATGTCATTGTCGTTCATAATGCTTGGAGTAGCTGTGGTCTGAGGCAGCAGTGCATTGGGTTGTTTGTTCATCATGGTAGATGTCGATTGCATCATTCGCTCCACATGCTCCTCCACGTACTCTAGCGTAGTCTGGCTCAAATCCTCAATTTTTTTCTCGTAAGTGATTTCCATGTTCTTGACGCACGCCTCCATAGTCTAGTCTTGATCTTCAACCTCCCGCATCATCTCTTTCAGTACCTCTGTAGTATGTGGGTCTACTCGATAAGGCTTCCACAACTGTGGTTGCTCATACTGGGGATAATTTCTATACATCGGACTGTCGTTGTTGAGCATACCAAGGACGTGGATACCCATACCCACCATAAGCATTAACTAACTCCCAGAGTTTAGCCAGCTCTTCCTCAGCAGTCTTCGTCCATTCTCCTTCCATATCTCAGGTAAGATCAACAAAGAAACTAATCAGTAGCATGAAGTGTGGACGACAAGATAGGTCCACATCAAGGTTAGTTACACAAGCAATATAAACTAGAAATAGTCTCACCGACAACGGCACCAAAATGACAAAGGGTTTTTAGTCGTTATCACCATCGTCAAATAATTACCCAACTAAACACTACATAATATATTGACAAGTAGGGTCGATTCCAAGGGAGTCAGATCAATTTATATCAATTATGTAACTAACAAGTAACCAATGCGGTGTGATCAAATGATGAAAGTACCAAGTAACAAAGCACGCAATGTTGGGTAGTGATTAAATAAGTGTGAAGAGTTCACTTATCCATAATCAACAATCAGATTGATCTATGGATCATAGATTCCTAATAACTTATGCTCTTAAATATTCAATTGGTTGTTACACTCTTTGTTCTTGTAAACAACTAGTCTAAATAGTCCTAGAAATCATATTTGTCAATATAACAAAGGAAATACCAAGATTCAATAACACAGCCGCATAAAGCTCAAAGATAAGTAGGTTCATGCAATACCATGAACTAATCATCGGATACTCGACATGAATTCAAGATCTCTACCCTATAGACACCCGCAAATAGTTTATGAAAATAGAGTTTTCTACCAAAAGGAAAGAATTTTCAAATCAAATTATCAATCCTAGCAATATGATGAATATCAATAGATCTAGTTAGCAACACTAGATAAATCAACACAAATCAATGCAAGATAAAGCTCAAAAGATCAAGAAACAATACTCAATTGAAATCGAAACACAAGCGTTTAGAATCTTACAACAAAACCAAATTCAAAAGCTTAAACTTCAAAGTGAACAATAGAGGTTTAGTTATTCATCATCCTTGCAAGAAAATAATCTAAAAAGTTTCTAGAGAGAAAATGCAAAAAGGAATGAAGAATATGAGAATAAGAGAGAAATTATGGTAAAAAATCCTAGAAAAACTGTTCTAATCCCCTCTCAAAAAGGTAAAACCAAAACTCTTTTCAAATCACATAAATATAAAGTGGTTACAAAGACTTACAGACTTGGGAGTTACACCGCAGACGCGGCCGTGGTCTACAAACCACGACCGCGGTTTGCTCTTTGTTGCATCATGTGATAGATCAGTAAATTCATCATAATTTTTTACTCACAAATCCGATTGCAGCAAAAAATGTAAGGAATGTAGTATACTTAAATATCTAACTCATCCAATTTGAATCACCTCAATTTGACATCGGAGTAGGGATAAAGAGCCATTTGAACTCAGCTCAACTCTTCATCACTTCTTTGCTCTAGCTCCATTGTCTTTTTTCCCGATCCCTATTGTTCTTCATCTATCAACGAAGTGCCTCTAAAACGCACTTAAAACAACGTAATAACCACTTTCGGTGTCATATGAGACTGCGCCTATCACGGAGCAACACTCTGGCAGAGGTTAGACGGTGCTCCGGCAGGCACCGACGGTGCTCCAGCGAGGTCAGTCGGAACAACTGGTTGCGGCATCTCGTACACCATAAGGAGTAAGAATTAACATAATCTATGGGCATCATAGGCCACAATATCGGAGCATAATTCCATAATTTGGACTTCGTAGAGCAAAGAGGACATTCACGAGGATTACGAGCATAAGGGAGAAGACGCGGGAGCCAAAGAGCGAACACAAGTGAAAAGAGGAGAAAAAGGGCACTTTGCCCCGGGGTGCGCCTGCGCAGCAAGCTAGGACGAGCTACACAAAGGTGCGACCGCGCTAGACAAGACGCGACCGCACACCACCTGTTGTGGTTGGCGCGATGGCGCTGACAAAAGCGTGCCCGCGCCTCAGCCTCTGCTGTGCCGCGAGAAGACCTAGCTCTAAGGTTTTAAGTGGGCTTTTTACCTAGGATTTACATGTATTTCGGGTTGGGTTTCCACTTAACACATTTGAGGGTTCTCATTTAGGGTTAGCTTGCTCATTTCTTATAAATAGGGAGAGCTTTGCCTCTTCCTTCCTAGACACACTTCATTCTCAATTTCAGAATTATATTAGGTTATTAACAATGAGCCAGGAGTAATCTCCTTTGACTTTGTGTGGTTGGTTCGCGCCTCTAGGATGATTCAATGTCAGGTTATTATCCTTGGTTCTTAATATAAATATGTATCTATTTCTTTAATCTCTTGCGCGTAATATCTAATTGAATTGAGTGTACTTTCTAGATTGATCACCTAGGTTGTTAGTTCGATTTAATATTGCTAGGGCCTAGTTTATCCTAATTAGAGATAGACCCGAATAGAAGAAGCCTAGAATCATTGAATCAGGCTAGTAGGTTAGAACAATCACACGAAATGTTTTCCCAATTAATCACTACAGCAAAATCAGTTTTCACAATCCCCAAGCATTCACCTTTCATAGTTAGTCGCTTTAATACCTTAAGAATTGAATACTCTTGGTTCCTCGTGGATTCGACCGCGACTTGCCACTATACTTCTGTAGAGGAGTAAAAGGGATTAATTTGACCAGGATAGCCCGACGACACGTCCTGTCAGCAACACTCCGGCGAGGTCCGGCTTTGCGACACTCTGGCGAGGTTGGCGGTGCTTTGATAAGATAGCAAAGGCGGTTGAGGTGGTGCTCCGGCGAGTGGCAAGTGTGTGGCAAGTGGATGTCACGTGGCATCTTCCTATCATTTGGATTATTTTAACCTAATATCCATAATTATAATTCATTCTTTTCTATTACACTAGATAGTTTTATCACTGGATACTTTTTCACATTAATATTGTTATAATAATCTTATTTTAAATTTTAATCTATTTAAAAGTCTCATAATATCAAAGACCATATAAAAATATAATCTTATATAATTAAATCCTAGGGGATTCCAAATCAATAAATGTGAAGTGCTAATCAAACTAATAATTTATGTTTGGTAATTCACCCATTATCTAACAAGCCTGATCATAATTCACTCAAAACACAGTAAAAGAAATAATAACAGACTACTAACTAAATTCATTAAACCAAAAAACGGTAACTTTATCTACAAGTAGAGTTTTATTTTATCTAAAACTTGTAGAAAAAACTTACCAGAACAACAATACTTATACTAACACAAGGGGAAGATCTAAAAAAAAGATTAAAAAATAATTATAATGGATTGAAATAAACAAGAAAAGTTAAAACTATAACAATCACATGCGACATAAAACGGGAAAAAAGTTCACATTATTGATCTTAATAGAAAGAGAACAAATAAATCTGACATGAGATACAAAAATCGAGTTAAAATGGCGGTTGCTATGGATGGGCCTAAAAAGACTAGTTAGTTTTAAATGTTAGTACTTTTTCAGTGCATGGTCAAAGTATGTAAAACTAATGTAATGGATGGTTAAAAGTATTTGTTAATTTTTGGTTGATGAATTGCTTTACTTTAGCTAATCTTGTTGGAGGTTTTTAGCTTGCAATGAGACGTGTCAATGTCATATTGATCAGCTCCACCTCGCTAGAAAGGTCTTCAACTGAGAGCACAAAAAGGACTTCTTCTGAGAGTGAGATTGAAATGAATACTCCACAAACTCTAATTTTTTTATATTTTGAGATTGAAATGAATACTCCACAAACAAGAAGTGGATGGTGATTGAAATTCTTGAAGTGGATGGTGATTGATAACTGCCTACATGATAATGCATTTTTTGCGGTTGCTCCCATTCGAGCATGCTAACAAGTTTTTATGTGAATTAAAGGATAAGGAAATTACACTCTTTCTTGGTGACTTCCCTTGGTAGGCTCGAGTGAAACACTACTACGACCATTACAAGATGGAGAGAGGATGGGAGCCTTTGTGAAATCCGATAAGCTTCGGACGAGTGATATGTTCTTGTTTATGCTCTTGCAAAATGGCTATATTTATGACGTTGAGATCTTTAGGTCTCATTTTTCTTGAACTGACACTAGATCAGGTCTTACCTATATAGTTTTAGAAAGAAAACAAATTTGATTAAACACAACAAATTTCTTAGATATAAAATAGAAATATCATTTTCTACCTCATTTCTTATATACTTCCTTTTCCTGGGATTAACTAACATGGTTTTTTTATTTGGAGGTCCACCACCATTTTTTAGATTTTGTGATCTTGGAGCTAAAGTAATAACTATAGGAGGATTTTTACAAGTCTTACTGATATGGTCTTCTTCACCATAGTTACCACACTTATTTTTCCTTGGCATGAGTTTTTTTTACTTGATTGAAGTCTCATCACTAGGTTCTTTGCTTATTGATTTTTTTGGTCTTCCTAGTTGGATAATTAACTTAGGTGGTTGCAATGGTGAATACACAATCATCTCCCACTGGTCTTGTATAGACATTGGATTCATATATTAGGTTTAGCCTTTCATATATGTTTCTTTTGTGTAGTAAGAGGAAACATAATCTTCAATTTTGTTTCTCCTCTTCAAAATGCAAGAAATTGCATGTGTGCAAGAATTTAGTATGCTCCCACATGTTCTTTGCACCAGATCAATCATATATGTCTTTCTACCACAAACAACCACATAACTATCTGCATCCCCATGACATTTACATTTATACAAACTATTAGTTCTAAGGATATTAAACTTTAACTAACTTCAAGAGTCAATAACCCTTGGTATGTGTCCATTTTAGTACTTTTATTAATGAACATATTTATTAGTTTTCTTCTTATCCACTCAAACATAGATCGAATAGACATCTCCTTAGCATGCAATACACAATTATTAAAAGACTCACAAGCATGACTAAGTAACATTTCTTACTTGACATGGTACTTGAATCCATGTAGAGACCAAGTTTATGGGTCTTATTTCATCAAGTAGTTGTATTTTTCTCATCCATCTCTTTTACACTCTACATTTACATCTAAAAATCCGGTAAAATGGAAACTTCGTAGCTGCGCAAATAATATCCTTATATGCTTTCCCATACAATTTCTTCCTGAAGTTGTTTTGAAGGTGTCTCATAATGACACGCATGTCAGAATTATAAACAACCATCTTTAATGTCTCTAGTAAACACATAAACAATAATCATTTTACTTTTTGAAAAAGAAAACTAATGATTTATATTCTGTTTACTTCACAAGAAAGTCAATGTTTGGCCACCAATATCTCTAATCAAATTCTCTAGGAACAAACATTAGGTGGATATCTTCTTTGACTCAACCACTACAAAGAAAAGGGAAATACGTTGTCATTTCCATCTTGTGCAAATGCTAACAATACTTGATCAGTATATAATCCCTTTAAGTGATACCCATCCAATCCTATGATTGGCCAAAAACATACCTTAAATCCTTCTTTGCAAGCTTGGATACAAACATAAAATCTCCGCAAAATAGGTTTCTCATGATGCTCTTGGTTGAGCTTAGGTTTAACATACATTGAGATACAGACATTATACTTCATGATTATGGCATCATAATCTCATATATTGTCCTAGTAAAAATCCTTGTGTCGTCATGATGGCCCTCAACCTTGCCCTCCAAGCCTGGTAATATGTAATGTTCACACTATGCTCCCTCTTAACTGTGATGGTGAATTGTTTGACCCTCCCTTGTTGATATTCTTGGTAATGCTCCAAATACTTATGAGAAAGCCAAATAGAATCCATCTTGGTGTTATTATCCTGCCAACCACACTGATGTTGAGGATTCCAAGTCTTTAGTTGGTAACTCCCGTTACTTCCCATCCTCCTAGTTGTTGCTTTATACCCACAATGTGTCTCCTTACACTTACATTGCTTTCTAATATGTTTGAAACCACATCTACACTTCTTCATACGGTAGGAAAATATTTCGGGCTTGTCATTGTGAAAGTAATATAGGTCAAAACTATTCTCTATTGCAAATTGTTTTGAGGATTTTCTAAAGACTTCATCCGATGCAATGTCATCTTTCTCTTGAGACATATCTTATGCTTAAAATTAACCAAATGATTAAACTCTAAAACCTTACTTTGTGTACCATATATTCACCCTGAACTTGAACATATATAGGCATCCTCATTAACCCAAATATCAAACACATCTTCTTCTCCCCATCCCGAGCAGTAATTCCTTCATCAAAGACACCTCTGTCCATATTTGCTTCATCTTCATTTGAATCCCCAAAGATATTTTTCTCCTAAACTAAATCACCATCTTTATCTGAGGATTCTAAGCCTTTTACGTCATCATTTTTGTCACTCATAAATTCACCAAATCTAGTCTTAACCAGAACTTCAAATGGATTTCTGAAGGTCAATTTAGGAGGTGGTGTCGATCTTCTAGTTATTTGGGTTTGTGTGGCTATGAGGGTAGGATGGGTGGAGATTATGCACTAGGATAAGAAGTGAAATTGGGAGCTTGAGAAGATATGGTTAATATAGTAGGATTCTCATGCAGGGTATTAAAGTTGCCTTTTGTATTGGTCAATTTAGGACTTGTCATATTGGGAGTCCGGGGTAGAAAACAATATGGATTGGCTAACATATGTCCCATGAATGAAATAGACTTCTAGACTTTGATAAATTCCCAACAAATGCACACAAATCATCTCTATATCTATTTACTTTTATCTCTTTTATCCCCTTGTGTAGTGCATACAAAAATCTAGGTACTCCTAGAAAATCACATTTCCCTAACATTCTTCACATATATCGATTCTTTCTACAACTCAATTGGTCTCAATTCAATAGTCGACATCATTCTTCACATATATCAGATTCTTCCTATATCTCAATTGGTCTCAATTCAATAGTTGTCCAATGAACAATTTTTATTCCTTGCTAGTAACACTAACGATTCAATAGATGATATCATAGCCTTGTAGCTCCAGATTGTGTGTTACATTCAGTAAATAGGTACAATGTTGCTCTTGAAAGGATTCAATGTTGGGATCAACAACAATAATACACAGATGATGATCAAAGGAAAATATAAACATTGGAAGAACTTCATCAAGTGGCTCATTAGTTATGACCTTTAATGCTGGTTGGTCATCTCTCAGGTGACAAACCTGTCGTTGTTCTGGATAAGAAGATGGGGGTAAGAAGATATTGAATCCATGGAAAGAAACTCAAGAGTGGATATGTACATCACGAACACCATGTGCACAGAAGATGTGGAAAAGCTTCAGTCTTGTAAGACGGATAAGAAAACGTGGGATGCACTGGAACAAATGTCAATGGAAAGTAAGGACCTTCATAAGCTAAATCTGTTCCGTGCTAAGAAGGACTTATATAACTTCAAAATGGAAGATGATGAGGAAGTGGAACCTATCAAGATAGGTTTGAGAAGATCTCATCTCGTCTTCATGCTCATGGAATCAACCCATAAGAGATATCACAAGCTGAGAAAATTATGATCATTATTGATGGTCTTCCTCATCGTGTCAATATGACCAAGGCAATCCTGAATGAACCTGTCAACACCAATGACATATCCTTCCATGAAATCTTTAAAAAAATCCAAAAATATGATGATGACGTGAATGATGGGAGGATTAATCCTTCAAGGAGAATGGCACCAATGATCGAGAAAGTCGTGAACATTGTGGTAAATAACGAGGTTGAAAATGCTTCATTTGTTGGTCATGAGACAACTATGCTTACTCGAGGCATTAGAAACATGCCCAAAAGGATGTACAAGAAAAATTAGGAACTTAAGGACATGGAGTGCTTCAACTTCCATAAAATGGGACACTATTCCTCTAAGTGTCCAAAGGAGAGAAGAGAAGAAACCTCTAAGAACACGTCAATTAAAAACAACGATCAGGCCAGTGGTAAAAGAGTGTGTATGTTGCTATCTGGTGAATCAACAAAACGACTCAGGATAGGAAGAACCATAAGTATGGAACAATGACATGTGCCATGGCGGTTCCCTTACAAATAATTGTCGCCCGAAATTACGCCTATTCATCTCTTTGGGCTTCTATTGAATCGAGAAATAAGTTTGATTGTCCATCTTTTTGATATATATAAGTATAGGGCATATATAAGTATAGGGCATCCTCCGAAAAATGAAAATCGAAGCAATTGGATGTCCGACTCAGGCCTATATGACATGACCGATCAATAGCAATACTCCAACACCCCACCTTTGTCATATATTCCATACATCACACTAGATAGATATCATATTCATGGAATACGAATCACTTTCAAGATGCCTTACCCAAGCCCAATCATGAAGTCTTCGTCAAGTATCTTAAGACCTTTAGCAAGCATGATTTAATAAACTTAACTAAAGACATGTATCATGGAAACCTTAAATGCTTGAATGATCTAAAAAACTTTGAACAAGAAAATCTCTCTCATAAAAGGAACTTATCTGATCCTCTTTTTTGTGATTTATGAATATATCGACGTTCCAATGCATGAACTATTTCTTGATATTAACGAAATGATTAATGTAAGTAACCAATCATGAATCTAGAGAGATGAAAAACATTGTTAGCAAACTCAAAGGGGGAATAGATCTGTTGTTAGTCCTTAAGCTTGAAAAGATTGCATTTATTAAGGGCAAACCCGTGATATGATTTGATAATCAGAAAAAAAAACATAAATCTGAAAAGAATCCAACCGAAGCCAAGGACAGGGTATTCAAAGACCTTAGGGAGATTAAGTTAGGAATTCTATAAATAAGTGTAATAGGTGAATTATAAGTGCACGGACTTGAGAACCTCGTAATGGAGAAAAAGTCTAGCTTCCTTAGAAGAAGTAATCCAGAGAGAAACACAAAAAGGATCCGAAAATTAGGAGAGTGAGTACGGTTGAATGTTTAGGCTAGAAGCTAGTGATCTCAAGAGAGAGCGAGTGCGTCAATACACCTTGAGAGCAACGAGAGGAGGATAACTCGTATAGGTCTGAAGAGTGATTGTATTGAGTGGAGAGTTGTAAGTGTTTGTAATTCTCAATTTGATATAATCAATATAGTGGTGAGTTTCATCCCGATCTTGAGTTAAGCTAAGGGTTCTCACCTTACCAAAATATATTTTCATTTGAGTTGAACTTACTATCTTACAATTCTAAGTTCGTATTGTGGCAAATCTCTTAATTCCACATATATAACATACTCGCTTTTATAGCTTGTTGTGTTTACGAAGGGGATTAGACTCGCTTTAAATTGTTTTCAACTTCCGCATTTATAAAACACTTAAGCTAGTCAATCGATCTAATCTTTCATAAGATCTAGTCGATTTCTCTTTCTTATTCAGCAACGACTCATTTACATACATATCTCTCGCTGAATTCGATCTTTTTATACTAGCTTTTTAGCTCTTGTATATTAGTTATAAGAGTAAGTGTAACATTCCTTATCATACACTTAAGCTAGTTGCATAAATCCACAATTGGTATGAGAGCTGAAGTTGCTCATATTGCATTTGATTTGATTCTTATTCTCTAGTCTGAATCATGGGCAGCGATAAATACTCTTTCAACCTTGGAATTTCATTGGCTAGGCCTCATATCTTAGCTAAAGGTGAACTAGAATGGTGACTCACGATGACTAAGAACTATATCCAACAAACTGACTATCAATGTTGGAGAATCATTGAAAAAGGTGAAGACAAAATGGTTGAAGAAACAAACACTCACAAATGGGGACCAATGGAGTATGTTGCGCTAGAGAAAAATGCCAAGGCGAAGCAACTCATCCTCAATGCCCTCTCTTGTAAGGATATCGACAAAATCATGTCTATACTCACATGAAAGCTCATGTGGAACGCTATCATAGATATGCACAGCGGTAGCGAGTATATGAAGAACAACCGTCAATTCGAGCTCCAAAGGGACTTCCGTTGGTTTAAGTTGGGAGAAAGCGATCCTGTCTCGGATTATCACTCCAGATTCCAAGTTCTATGTGATAAGATATCCTCCGCAGGACTAAAGGTAGAAATCTGGGAACTCTCTCTCCCTTTTATCCATGATGTTAACTCAACATTTGACACAACCAAACGTATAATGCTAATGAAAAAAGAAACAAAAGGTTTGCATGTATCTGTCCTTGCTGGAAAATTAATAATACATGAAACCGAGGATAAAAAAGATTTGCTATCATCGAAGGAAACCCAAGGATTCGCTCTAAAGCTCACTCATGTACTTTAGAAGGTCGAGGACAATGATGAATCCAAAAATGAAGAAGACCAGGAAGTAGCAATGCTGACTAAGCTAGTCAAGAGGTTCTTCAAGAAGAAGTTTGGCATCACAACCAAGGACAGAGATCCAAAGGAGAACAATCCATTCAACCTCAAGAACATCACGTGCTATAAGTGCTCAAGTAGAGGACACCTTTCCAGGGATTGTCCAAGTAAAAAGGTGGATCCGAAGGAGGAACAAAGTGGATCAGAAATAATCCTCAGAAAAACCTTTGTCACTTTATGGGGCGATTCTGATGATGAAGTCGACGTAGGTGAAGAACCTGAGAATTGCTTTAGAGTCGCTCAACCTGTACCAGAACTAGCTCCTGAACCTAAAATTGAGGTAGTATTCTTCAACCAGAACCTATATTTGATATCTCTCTCTCTCACACACACACACACACACACACACACACACACTCTCTCTCTCTCTCCTTATCTATGGGTGTACTCGATAAAGCGAATCTATTTGAAGACAAGCTTGATTTGAGCGATTCCGATTCCTCACAGTCAATTATGTCTATATCTGAGGATAAGCTCTTTCAATCGAGTCTTGAGAAATCCATGGTTGTTTTGAGCGAGTCATCTAAGGCTCAGCCTGTATGTACGGATGCCTTAGAAGCCAAATACGAACAAGCTAGAGCAAAACGAGTGTTACCTCACAAAGATAAATCTCGTCCAGTGCCATGTCTCTTTGATGATGACTATTCTGAGAGAGTTCCTAGAACTGTGAAGATGAAAGTTCTACCTTCTAGTTCTGTAATCGCTAGCTTTAATGTTCCTATGAAGTCAACACTTCTTTGGGAACACGTTTCTTGATTTGATCTTGTAGGAAAGGATGCAGAGTAGAAGGCATAATGAAATATCTAAAGCTACTCTCATTCTTGACAAACGGAGGATTTTTCTATCTCCTTTTGTGCTAAATTGAAGAAATCAAGAATTTTCAAAAGTTAATAAACATCTCTTTCACTCTTATCACACAAGAGGTGAACATCATGTGGTAAAGTATTAGCTTCTGTCTTTGAGAGTCTCACTCAGAGTTCAAGCTACATTCATTTTATCAAAGTGAGACTGAGATAGTTCAAGCGAGTCTTTGAAGTCTTCAAATGACTCTTTTCTCAACTCGCTGAACTATAACTAATTCTTCCAGAAGAGCCAAACTGCAATTCATCTCTCTAAAGACGCTTTACTTGGATATCTTTATTAACCTTTAGTATCCATGGGTGTTCTTTCTTACCATATCAGAAGAACAAGAGATGCACTGTAAGTTTCTCCTATACTTTGACTATGAATTATGATTTTTAATTCTACTTGGGGAACTTTAGTTGGATTGTGTTTCTTGTTTACTTGATTTTCTTGCTTATCTTCACACAAGCCACTCTAGTATAATGTAGGAAAGCTATTGATTATAGTCTTAGAAAACTACATGTTCTTCTTATGTGACACGAGAGAATGGTGATCGTCTTCTTTCCCTATTACATACCTAAGAAATGATCCATTCCTACGGTGTCCCTTTCCTAACATTAATGTAACGCTTTCTTACCCCCTTGATTAACTCCACAAAGGAAGTATTCATTTTTGTGTAAAAGCCAGTATTCCCTCTTATGCACATACACTATATCTACATTAAATGCCGACTGTGAGCGTGTTATGCCCCTTTTATGAAATGTGCATTTCCTGTTAATCAATTGCACGCTAAAATGATACACTAGGCGCATATATAAACTTGCTTTACACTCATAAGCATGGTCATGCAATTATGTAAGAGTCGCTCCGAGGCAGTCTGAGTCGCTTTCAGGTTTGCATAATGAAGAAGGATTGCTTAATGAGGAAGACAATCTTTTCGACTTTGAAAAGTGAAGTCTAGACATGTAGTCCAATGATCTAGCCATAATAGATTCGGTAAGGCTACATGGCTCAGTGATCCAGTCTAAATGGATTTAGAAAAGCCATACATAGACTTCACAACACATCATAGTACTTGCCAGCACGTCGTCTGTGGTTGTTCATGTGAATCTTTTGCAGAGACACTTGTCGCTCAGAAATGTGATTCCGAAAAAGCAAGTATGAATATAGCCTTTGACACGGTCCAGTGATTCTAGTCATTCAAATTGAGCCGTTGAAATCTAGCCGTTTGAAAGTGGCCGTTGCGAGATCTATGCGGTTGATTTCGTGATTGAATTGTACAGAGGAAGGACGCGAGTCTATATAAACACTGAATTTCCTCAAAAATACTTTTACCGTGCTCATTATATTCTCTCTCTCCTTGCTACCACCAAATTATCTCTCGCTACACATGCTCTCATGATTATCTGCTCCTCAAAAGGCCTAAGTAAATCATTCCCATTGCAGATCCTATAGCTTCTATTGCAAAGGTGTTGACAAATTTGGAGAATGTTGAACCAGAGGTCTTCACAATCCCAGCAAATAAAGGTGACCATATTCTTATCACCTCTTCTTCAAAACCTTCTATTTCTCTAGCTGCTTCGTTCCTAGATGAGGACGATGAAGCTTTCACTCCAGAGCAACACAAAATTCCGAAACATGCGAAAAGCGCGTCTAAAGGTGCTGGAAAGCTAAAGATGGATGTGATCGACGAACAGGAGCTGCTATCTGAAAAGGAGAGTGCTGAATTGACTCCCCCAAAGCAGGCTAAGGAAAAGGTAAAGCCAAAATCAAAGAAGAAGGCTAAGAGAGAGCCCAAGGCAGATCTACTAGAATTCCCTCCACTCCCTCTCGTTATCACTAAGCGGGAGATACTCACCTTGTTGATTGTACCGCCAGAGATCATGAAGCCGATAGACAATGCTTCTGGCTCCGACTGTTTTCGCCATATGCTAAAGCTGCAGAATTGGGACAAGCTCGAGACAGAAGTGAGCAAAGCGGATATAGATCTGGTAAGGCAGTTTTATTCTCGCATCAATAGTTCAACTTATTCTTCTCGGGAAATTACTACTATCACGTTTATGTGGATAAACAATGTTGAGGAGAGCTTCATGGTCAATGACTTAGCAAAGGCAATTTGTCAGGACCCAAGACCGGATGGGTCGTTGGTTGGATTT
The DNA here is from genome assembly GCF_046119375.1 of Phyllobates terribilis. Lineage (NCBI taxonomy): Eukaryota > Metazoa > Chordata > Amphibia > Anura > Dendrobatidae > Phyllobates > Phyllobates terribilis. The sequence continues at coordinate 28,153 of NW_027369490.1, forward strand.
GGGCACTTGTACAAGAAAAACTACCTAAGCGTCTCAACAACAATTAAGGAGGCAATATTAGGGAAAAACATGCAAGCAAATCTGAAGACTGAGCATCTCTCGGCGTCCAAGCGACTCTTGCACTATTTCATAATGAAGAACATCACTCCTTGCAACACCAACCTGGATCAAGTGACTATACCCGATTGTTGTATCGTGGCTTAGTGCATTAGAGCCGAGCTCATCAATACTGCCCAACTCATGTTCTCGCACTTGGTACTCTCCAGAGCACATCATTGCAATCCTCTACCCTTTCCTTACATAATTGCCACGATGTTGAAGAATGAAGGTGTTTATAAGACAGTACCTGATACCAGCTTCAACGACATTCTGACTTTAGAAAAGGGAACTGAGCTAGTAGCCAAGCCATCCAAGACGCTCCCACCGGCAGCCAGCTCTTCCAGAACCCAATCCAGAGAGGCAGCTCCACTTGCTACCAGTGAGTCTTCCTCCATTGTCTTTCCTATCCAGAACTTGAACTCTACCATTGAGAAGCGACTTGTTGATATTCAGACACAACTCCAGCTAATGACGGAACGTCAAGAAGAGCAAAGCGCCATCATCCAAAAATTAGTGTCTGTTACCAGACAGTGTGATGCTTAAGGTGCTTATTTCTTGTGTCTATCTTGCTTCTCTTTGTTTATTTTTGCTCGCTCTTTGTTAACTAGTAATCCTAGGACTTCCCCAGCTCTCAGAAGGTGTACGGTTTTTGTTTAATGATCAAACAATATATTTTTGTTTCTATAAACATGTGCTTTCTTGCTTGATTACACCTTGCTATTTTGTGTTGCATGTCTGGATTCGTTTGATTACTAAGTTAGCTTGATCCCCTTTCCCACCATTAGTTCCCTTTGCATGAATTATCTAGCATATTTGATGATGTCATAAGGGGGAAGAAAAACAGGTAAATCTATCCGACCAATTGGGAAAAATTTAGACCAGCTTGGTCTAAGGGGGAATAAAGGTATACTTGTTAAGCGCCTTTAGCAAGATTTTGAGCAGATTTGGTAAATCTGTCAAGTATCAGTTTAAGCTTCATTTCATATCTTAAGCTTAAATGAGTACATTTTGAAATAATGTGCTTACATTGTTCAAGTGTTTGTCATCATCAAAAGGGGAAAATTGTTAGTTTAAGCATAAGTAGCTTAAACGTTCCTCTTGGATTGATGATGATAAACACAACATCCAATTGTCTTTTGTGTGTATCGAGCTTTCCAGGAATAGCATTGATAGCTAGAAGATTAGCTTTGGTGCAAGCGGGCACGCTAGAGACTACATTTGTACCTTGAGAAGAAAGCGAGTCTCCCAAAGGCAATCATGAACAAGTCAGAAGAAAAGAATTAAATTCTAAAGTGAAGTATGTTGAAGGCAAAGGACTAGTGTAGATCAAAGAGAGTTGCTACGAGCTAGTGAATCCATTACTTCAATATTTGAGTATGTGCGAGTGTATCCAAGTAAAGTAAACTATGTCCCAACTGCAAATCATGCACCGACGTGTAGAGTATTCGGGCCAGGTGAAGTGAAGGACGTGAAACTAAGGATAGGATGAATGTGTTTCTACTAATGGATAGTGAGGAGTGTGGATCGCCAAGCTGGACTAATAGGAAGCGCAAGAGTGGTGTGAAGAGGATCGCCAACGTGGACAAGTTTCTTACAAGTTTTGTTTCTCAAGAAAAGAGGTGACGTATGTGGTTGAATCTGTTGAAGCTACTTAGTGGAGCGGTCACACGGATTTCCAATGTGGCACTCTTTGTTGTACTATTATATAGGTTTTCCTTTCTTGTAGAATAAGTTAAGAGTTCTATAAATAGGTGCAATACGAGAATTGTTAGTGCAAAAACTTGAGAACCTCATAGTGGAGAAAATGTCTAGCTCGTTTAGGAGAAGCAACACAGAGAGAAACAAAAAAGGATCCAAGTACTAGGAGAGTGAGTACGGTTGAATGTTTAGGGTAGAATCTAGTGATATCAGGAGGGAGCGAGTGCATCAATACACCTAAAGAGCAATGAGAGGAGGATAACTCATATAGGGATGAAGAGTGGTTGTATTGAGTGGAGAGTTGTAAGTGATTGTAATTCTCTATTTAATATAATCAATATAGTGGTGAGTTTCATCCTGGCTTTGAGTTAAGCCAAGGGTTCTCACCTTACCAAAACATCTTTGCATTTGAGCTTAACTTACTATCTTACAATTCGAAGCTCGTATTCTGACAAATCCCTTAATTCCGCATATATGACATACTCACTTTTATAGCTTGTTGTGTTTACAAAGGGGATTAGACTCGCTTTAAAGTATTTTCAACTTCCACATTTGTAAAACATTAAGCTATTTAATCGATATACTCTTTCACAAAAGATAGTCGATTTAAGCTACTCTTTCTTATTCAACAACGACTCATTTACGTATATATCTCTCGCTGAACTTGATCCTTGTATACTAGATTTCTAGCTCTTGTACATTGGTTATAAGAGTAAGTGTAGCATTCCTTATTATACACTTAAGCTAGTTGCTTAAATTCATAAGACTAGTTAAGCATGACTGTAACCAAGAAGCACGCAAAACACTCTAATCATCAAAAGCATACTTATATAGCATATAAATTCCTTACACTTTTTATAGCTGATAATCTAGAAGTTCTAATAGTATTTGGCAAAAAAGACACAAAAGCACACATTATAACAACTCAAATCACTGGCTACTCAAAAGGGTAATAAGCTTCTCTAGAATCTCGTCTAACTTCTCCCAGTGTGACTCCATGCTCACAATCTTCTTAGACATAACTTCACTGTAAGCTTGGATTGCCTTCTCAACTCAGTAAATCGCATGTGTTGGATCATTGCCATACTGAAGCCCCTTGGGTTGCTTCTGCTTCTTCTCAGACTTCACTACCACCACCGCCTTCGCTTTCTAAGAAGCGACCATCTCAAGTAACATAGCACAACTCAACACTGAATTAAATACCACCTCACTCCGTGGTTTATAGATCTGAATTGATTGCATTAACTTCTTGATGACATGAGGGAAAGGCAGATTGTGGGAGGTGTTGGCTCGGATCAGAATCATGTGGTTGAACTTTAGCTGTGTTGTGTTGATTGGCTCACAAGACAGGGCATGTTCCATGATACTACAATCGTAGATGGTGACTGTGTCTAGATTCTGATGGCGAGGAGTAATGTTGCACACTATGAAGAGATGGAGAAGCTTACTATAGAGAAGGAGATAATGGACCTTAAGCATCTGAGGCACGCTTTTTCCGAACACCTTCTGCTTGATGTATTTGGAATTCTTTGGCCAGTTCTTCGGTGCAGCTGGTTAAACCCTTCAACCACTTCAAGCCCGATCATGTTAGAAAAAGAAGTATATGTTCTTCCCTTTCCATTCAATATAGACAAGGTCGACTGGTCATTCGTTGGGCTGAACAAACTGATGTGAGAGTTGAGTAGAACCGATGCACTTCATCTAGGTCATCTTGTGAAGGCGCAATCTCGAGCTGATGCCAACCTTGTATCTCTAGTAGCTGTCAGAACTTCTGGACATCAAACTCTTTCTTTAAAGCTTGTAGAGTGTCGGCAGCGACTAGAAGTGGCTCTAACATGTCGCTCTTGGCGATACTAGCAGGGATAGATGGAATACAAGAAGGGTTAGCGGACTTACTTTTCAAGTGCTTGATTTTACAGCGCTTAGCTTCATGGACAACCATGGATCGAGCTGGATTTGCTTCTCCCTCACTCTCATCAAGCTCTACATAAGGCTCCCTGGACACTTGGTTCCTTTCTTGGCTTTGCGTGAGTCTTCTGGATGTTCTTTCTTGCAAGGAGGGAAGAGCGGCTAAAAATCTTCGTCTTCTTCTTCTTCTTCAGCGATAATGATATGTGTGGAGCGTTTGGGAATATGCTTGTCTTAACTAGAGATGGTTTTCTTTGAGGGTGGAGATAGAGACTCATTGCGAAATGTAATCTCTATCTGTAAAGAGGTGAAACGAAAGTCTTCACCGACGTTTTGAGCTAGTCGACCAAAACTATGGCTAGGTCAGAAACTAGCTTGTCGACTACTTCATAGATTGGGTCAAGAGGTTTGGATGGCGCTAGGATAATGACCTCTGTAGAAACACCCTCCATGACCAGAGTAGTAGGTGTAGTGGCAAAGGCTCGTGTTTGGGGTGTAGCTGGTGGTGTTTGGGATAGGTTGGGTGGGGTTGACGAGGCTGTTGAGAGCTTGTTCTGCTCTTCCTAGTAAGCCAAGAATTTCTAGAGCATGGCCTTGTCAACAGTCACGGAAACTTGTTTGGAGGATCTAGACATGGTAAGATTTTCGTGTGAAGGTGGAAGAATTTGTGTGATGCTTGGTAATGGAGAGGGAGATAAAATTAGTAGAGAATAATGAAGAGTTAGGAGATCCATGAGATTAGAGAGAATAAAGGCAAGGTAAGAGCAAAGGTTCATTGTACCTCATAATTTATAGCAACAGTCGCCTTTGAATCTCAGCAAATCCCAACGGCTCTAAAACAACGATGCAATCTCAACGGCTACAATCTCGCTCGGCCAAATACACTGAATCTGTCACAATCACCGTCATAGACGCGCTTTCCATAAAGCAGACGACCATTCAACGGCTATAATCCCACTACAAGCTACCTTGAACCAAGAACCCATGTGATTTTTGAAGTCATACCACACTAGCTTTTTGAAAGCTCAACTAAATCACTTTAGTTACCGTAATGAGTAGTCACAAGATCATGCTTAAGATGTGTTATAACTTAATAGTACTAATATGAATTTAAATCTCAAGTAAGGGGAATAAATGCACATTTCAATAAGGGACATTACACACTCACACTCGATAATGATATAACAAGTATGTGCATATTATAGGGTAACTAGCATTGTGGAGCTAAACATGGAATTAGGAAGCGTTATATTAAAGTCAGGCTTTAGGACACCGTAGGAGTGGATCATGTCTAAAGGCTTCTAATATGGTTAGAATGTGATCACCACTCTCTATTTGTGGAGAAAGAAGAGCATGTATTGAATGTAGATGAGAGTACTGAATTTGCATTCAATATACAAGTCAAGCTAGGTTGACCTTTTGGAGTAGATAGTGCAAGTAAGCAAGTATAAGCAAGAAGCACAACTCAGCTATAGTTCCCAAAGTAGATAAAACGTGCTAGTTCATAGTCAATATAAAGGGTAAGACTGAGCTGAAGTCTAAGGTGTAGAAAAGGTAACGTGCTGAGTGCCTTAGAGAAGCTATTAGCTTACTTGCTCTACTGAAGTATCAAGAATTAGCTCAACCAGATAGCTAGGTATCGCTTAAATACTCTGAGGTCACGCTTGAGCTGTACATAGTCACATTTAAGATGTAGAAATGTTATCCTTACCACAGATTGGTCCCGCTTAAACTTAGCGACACTTAGCTCAATTAAGAATAAACATATCAGAAAAAAGGAGCGAAAGAGATGCATGCAGACATTTAAGCTCTCTTGATTTTATTCTTTCTTCTTGAACCTAAAGGAGATGTTTCCCCTTCCATGACTTGAAATGAGAGTGGAAAAGATAGATCTGATATTGTAGCTCATACTCTTCATTTCAATCTACAAAAAAAATCAAGCTTTGGGTACCCAACAAAGTATTGACTTTGTAGGATAGTTAGCACTGGCTATTCCTGAGCTGGAAGGTAGAACAATCAATGTCACAACTCAAGGAACAGACTCATGATAGATAGGATCATTAAAATAAAGTATTTGAGGAGATTTACCTCTATAATGCATACCTTTTTATGCTTTAGTTTGTGCATTCTTGGCTTTTGAAGGCCTAGTATGTTCAAACATGGTCTTAGAAGACCTGCTTTGATCAAGTTTGCCTTCAACAAGACTATCTTGAACGAGTTTTCCATTTCCATAGTTAGCCTTAACAAGCTTGTAGGGTTTCTTCTTGAGGGTAATTAAGCACTGACACTCATACCTAGAATGACCATTATTTCCACGGGAAGTGCAATAATGGTTATACCTCACATAATCATATTTGCCTTTTGTTGGAATAAATGGTTCCTTATGCTCAATTTTAGTAGGCTGAATGGATGGCGTTTGCGCTTGTTTGATATATATTTTATGCATATTTTCTCCATGAAACCATTATTTGGTCTCGCTTGGTCCTTTCTCAAGAACTTGAATCTTCTTTTCAAATAATGATTTTCAGCTTTGCAAGATTGAAGCTCTTTATCTAGCCTGAGTAATTTATAAGAAAGATCGCTAGATGAAGATGGACTAGAATTGGTGGAGGAATCTGGATTGTTGAAACTCAAACTTTGTCGTTCTTTCAAAAGGTTGTTCGATTAACAGTTTTTGCTTCAACATTCTCGGCTAGATCATCTAGCTTGGTTAAGATTTTATCAAACATGTTCATCACAGTTGAGTCAGAATCCTTTGCTAAACCTTTTCCTTTACAAAGCTCACATGATTTTGTAATCAAAGTGGTGTTTGCATACAATTGTTTAGAAAGCTCAACTGCTTCCTCTTTTAGATCATTCAACTCAGATAGTTGTGCTCTCGCTCGAGCTCCGAGAGATTTATGATATACTACCAATTCTTTGAGAAGTTCAACAAGGTTATTTATAGGAAGAAGTTCAAAGTTAAGAGACGTTACCTCGATGTCAGCTTCTTTCTTGTGCTTCACCAATGTCCAGCTCGTCATCTCAATCTCCCCATAAAGTGACAAAGGCCTTCGTTGGTGAAATTTATGATGAGTTAGGATCCACCTTAGCACTGGTGCATGACTTATCCATGTGTCCCTTTTTTTGGCGTTAAAGTATACAACATCTTTGAGATCTCGTGGCCTAGTTTGATCTCTTTGAAAGCCACCTTGTCTCTTGAAAAACTTTCTGACTAGCTTGGTCATCATAGCCACATCCTTGTCTTTATCATGGTCATCATCATCATTTTCCATCTTTTAAGAACTTAGCGGAGCTTAAGCGCCATTCCTCTGTTTTCTTTGGCTGCAAGCGACTCCTTGAGATCTTCGTTTTCCTGCACTGTAAGCTTACCAGCTAGCATAGAAACATAGAGTCCTTTTGTTTTCTTAGTTATGAGCATAATTCTCTTCAAGGTGTCAAATTTAGAATTGACCCCGTGAATAAAAGCAAGAGACAATTCCCCTGAATTAATCTTCAAGCCAGAAGAAGATATTTTATCAAAAGTACCTGAAATCTTTAGTGATAATCAGAGATAGTCTCACTTTCACCCATTTTGAATGAATGAAACTCATACTGTAGTTCAAATTTTCTATTGTTGTGCATGTCCTCGCTGCCAGCGTTCATGTTGATTATTGCTTCCCACATTAGCTTGACAGTAGGCAGTGACATAACCTTGTCTATGTCTTTCCTTGAGAGTGCGTTGAGGATGAGATGCTTGGGCTTGGCTTTTTTTTCTCTAGTGATGTGTATTCAGTTCGGCCCCATTTGAACGTATCTGTCTTGGCATTGACCTTCTCATCCCCAACCTCAACTGTTCTCCAATATCGATAATCCATTTGCTGAATGTAATTGTGTGTCATGGTCAACCACCATTCAAGCTCACCTTCAACTAAGATATGCGACTGAGCTAAAGTGATTCCAAGGTCGAAAGTTGCCTTGTCGTTCCCCAAGATTCAAGCTATGAGAGAGTATGAATCAATGTTTGAGCTCCCGCTCTGATAACAATTGTTAGATCATTGCGAACTTATAAACCTTCGAAAGTAATGCTTAAGTTATAGTCTAGCTTAAACATTTAATTGCGGAAAAGGAAGACTAAAAACAATAAAATCTCGAAAACACTTGCAAGGATTTTTTCAAAGTGAGAACCCTAGACTTCTACGAAGTCCGAGATGAAACTCACCACTACTCTTTATTGCTTAACAAGTTATCTTTACAAATTTAGGCAAATACTCTCTCTCTTCTAGCCTTAGTGTTTCCTCCCACTTTCTTTCAAAGACTAACTCTGAAGCAACAAAGTTACGTTTCTTCACTCTCACAAGTGTTCTACTCTCTCTAGTGTCGATGCTCAAAGCTTGCAATCGATTTGAGCATACCTTACAACACCTGTTCACTGTCTATTTATAGAAATCTAAGCTAACTCTAATTAAGCTCAATTATATAATCTAGCTTACAAGAATAACAAGCAAGCTAGCTCAGCAATCTGTGTGCTATGCCTTGCAAAACACTCTGCGCGCTTGAATCCGCGATCCATGCGCCCAACTATTCTTTGCAACGACTTAAGATGCACTTGTGTTTTCTTGCTCTCTGATGTGCTTGTGCAGCTCAACGATCCGCGTGCTTCTTCATTTCTCCATGTCAGCGATCCTCGTAAATCCACACTCCTAAAGTAGAAAGCTCTAACAACCTCCAGCTATTCTCCTTTCCCTTTAGCTCTAGTTTCAACAACCTTCCTTCCATGAGAAAACTTCTTCCACGTGATGTAGCAATGAACACTCAAACAATTCCACTTCGTTATTTCTGCAGCTTGACTCCCTCATTACAAAGCACAAGTCACACTTTCTTATTTCAGCCTTTGCGAGACTCAGCTTTCCCCACTACTCAAGCTCGACCCTTACATGGCTAAGCTGGACCTTGTACTCGTTAAGATGGACCTAAAACTCCCCGAGTTACTCCTGTCAAGCATAAAACACACAAGAACCATATAGATTTGTATTATCAAAATAAGAGAACATGGTTAAGCTCGCCGCAGCCTTAACCAACTAAAATAATTTAAAAATCTAAAATATCTCCTTTTACTCTAATTTTTTATTTAAAATATGATGGTCTATGAGACTATCTATTTGGGAGCAATATACGGGAGTGAAAATTTAAGAATAAATTGAGGGCATTCTCAAATATAGGACTCAATTATTATGGGCCCAACTTACTTAAGAGATATGAATTTTGTTTTTTTATTACATAAATATATTGCAAAAGAACTATTTATCTAAAAGGAAGATAAAAAAAGGGATACTAGAGGAAGATGTTAAACAACATGTATACCTGCCTTCTTATCTTGAAGGGGATGATGATACTATTGATGAGTCTTTTTTACTGAATGACATTAAAGTGATTTTCTGGTCATTTCAAGTTTTGCTAGAAGATGAAATTGGTGAGGGTTTTGAGCAGGGGGAGAAAGTAAAAAGTGAAGAAGCAAATAAGTTCAGAAGGTCAATAAGAGAATACCATCCAACCACTAAATACCCTCTTATGAGTTTATTGGATTCATTATCGAAAGTTTCAAGAAGTGAATAGTCACAAAGTAAAAGCTCAGTGGAAGAAAGTCATGGAAGAAGAGATGACTTTTATGTCAAAGAATAACACATATGCGTTTTTAAAGCTTCAAAAGAGAGGACATGCACTAGAGAATAAGTGGGTGTTCCGACTACAAATGGATGAAAACAACAAATATGAGCTTGTTTCTTCTTTTCTTATATCACAGTTGTAGCTTGCTAATGTTGTTATAGGTTTTCTTATGTCAAAGATAATTGTAGAGGACGCCCATGTACAAATTTCCGGAGATGCTAAGCACCAAACCTGTATGCATACAAAAGAAGCATTCATAGGCGTGATATGTAGAGCTGGTGGCAGATGCAGCTGAAGCACCACATAACAATTACAAACAACCAGCGACAGAGATTTTTGAGTCATTCGGGCTTCCTTCCAGGCACACCATCTAGACCTCATCACGGCTTGCATATTCTTCTACAACTCATTCATCTAGGCTAGTACAGTTACATGGAAACTCCTATACGAAGACTTCTATAACTATAGTCAGTTCTTCCACACCATCTACCCACCTTCTTCGACTTCACTAGAGATGAACTCATCTCACCTCGTCATCTTATTATCAACCTTCGCAATTCTTCTATGCCAAGCACAGATGTTCCCCGTCAAGAGAGGGATGATGATGTGACCTTACACTTTCCATGTTCTTGTGACTACCCTACTTAATATCAGAAAGAAATACTAAATATTTTGAGACTTGATTTAATGAATCATATTACATATTTTTAAATTGAAGTTTATACATGTATCTGTAGATTATTATCATCAGTAGAACATTATAGTTGTTTTTCAATTCTTAATTTAAAGCACTTTAAGTGGTTGAGCCGAATTTTGCGTAAGGAGACCATTTACTTACCATATCTATCTTTTACCTGTAAATATATCTAGCCTATATCTTTACGAGATTCTTCCAACTCTCCTATTTAAACACTTATGTAAACATCATTAGTTTTTAACATGAACTTTATATACACAAAGTCTTCTTTGTCCTTCTACTTTCATCCTTGATTATATTAGTTGAGCCTTTCTCCTTCTCCTACTCATAATTTGAAGACATGTCGAGCACTTTCTCCTTCTTCTCAATATAACACCATCTCTTTGTTGTTCATCGAGCCTTGCTGTCTTCACCACTTTCCAACAACATGTCCATCCTCCACTACCAATCATCTGAACTCAATCCATCTACAAATAGGCAACTTCGTATAACAATCTACCAACTTCCATAAGCCTATCACCATTTATGAGAAAAACGTCCCACTACAACTTTGTTGGTTTTAGCTAGAGATGAAATGAGCTAGCTAAACCTTTCCTCTTATTTTTATTATAACAAACGCAAGTATTTGATGTTCTTTGTGTGTGTGTTTTTAGCTAACCAGGTATAGCTCGAGGAGTTTTAGGTGTAGCTTAAACACAAGCGGACTAGCTTTGACCACTAAGGATCTAGCTTAAGGTATAGAGGGGAAAGTTGAATCCTGCCAAGACAAAATAAGGTTTAAAATAAAGAAATAAGAAGAACCAACATCTAGATTTAAGCGAGCGGGTTGTGCAGATAGAGGAACGCGCTTCAGAATAAAAGTGAAGAGATACAAGTAATCGAGTTCCATCGTATCCAGGGTGGAATCCTAGATGTTCTCTTATGATATGGTGCAAGGAAGGAAGGCCGTTGAAGATTCAACTTAAGGGAAATGAGAACAATTGGAGGTTGTTATGATTTCTACTTTTGGATAGCTGAAGTATCGGGATCATTGAGTTGGACAAATCAAGAGAAGTGCTGGAGGCGAGGATTGCCAACGTGGAAGCGGGATCGTCAATCTAAAGAAGCACAAAGCGAGTTCGAGCGTGGATGTAATTCAACATATTGCTGAGGTGGCGTCAAATGCAGCACAAGTGTCGAATTGCTAGCTTAGGGTTGTAAGTTTATTTTTCTATATAAGACGTACATAGGAGTGGTTTTAGGAACGGGCTTATTACACAAGGAGAGAAGAGAGAGAGAAAGCGATCAAGCTAAGAGATTTAGCTGAGGGAAAGATATAGAGAGCTTAAGTCGCTGAAGTGTAAAGCAAAGCAATGAACATGGTGAGAGAGAGTTACACAAGCTAGGTGTAGCTTAAATATGTATCGTTCTAAACTAGTTAGTGGTGAGTTTCAATCCGAACTTGGTTAAAGTCTAGGATTCTTCACCTTGGAAAAATCCTTTGGCAACACAGGCAAGAGCTTAGCATATTTAACTCATATTACGTATGTTTTATTGTAGCTAATCTCGTTCCGCACTTAGAACTCTATAGCTTCATAGCTATTTGAGTTATTTTGTGATTCAAGATTTCTATCCTACAATTGGTATAAGAGCTAAGGTCGCTCTTGCATTGATTCATACTCTCTCAATAGTAATCACGGGGATTGAAAAACTTGATTTTAATCTAGGTATTTCATTAGCTAAGCCTCATGTCTTAGATGAAGGATAAGTAGAATGGTGGTTAACAATGACTAAGAACTATATAAACAAAAAGACTGTCAATGTTGGAGAATCATCGAGAAAGGAGAAGAGAAGATCACAACTAAAACGGACACATTCAAATGGTGTCAAACTGAATATCCAACTCTCGATAAAAATGCAAAGGCTAAGCAACTTATTCTAAATGCTCTCTCTCGAAAAGACATTGACAAAATCATGTCATTTCCAACTACCAAGCTCAGGTGGGAAGCGATCATTGATATGTACTCAAGCAGCGAAGACATGCGTAATAGTCACAAATTTGATCTTCAATGAGACATCCACTCTTTCAAGATGGCTGAGAGCGAGTCAATCTCCGATTACTATTCGAGATTCGAGGTATTGTGTGACAAGATGTCATCCTCTGGACTTAAAATTGACTCATGCGATCTCTCTCTTGCTTTCATCCATGGGGTAAATTCAAAATTTGATACCTCTAAGGAAATAATGCTTAGGACTAAAGAGACGAAAGAGCTCTCTATTTTGTGTTAGCTAAAAACTCTGAGTGCAGGAAAGAGAAGATCAAAAGGAGTCACTCGCAGCCAAGGAAAAAAGAGGGGTGGCGCTTAATCTCAACCGTGTTCTTCAAAAGGTGGAAAACGATGACGACGATGACCAATATGAAGACCGAGACGTGGCGATGATGACTAAGCTCGTTAAGAAGTTCTTCAAGATACAAGGTGGCTTTCAAAGAGACAAATCCAAGCCACGAGACCTCAAGGATGTAGTATGTTATAAATGTCAAGTAAAGGGACACATGGATAAAGCATGTACAAGTACTAAGGTGGATCCAATCTCATTTGAAACTCCACCAAGGAAAGCCTTTGTCACTTTATGGGGTGATTCAGACGACGAGATAGAATGTGGAGAAGCACACGAGTTGTGTTTAGAATTCATTGAAGACACCGAATCAGATGAAGACATCAAGGTAAGCTCTCTTACATTTGAACTTCTTCCTAAGATAAACCTTGTTGAGATTTTAAATAAACTGGTCTTAGATCACAAGGCTCTCAGAGTTGAATCAAGAGCTCAGCAAAAAGTGTTAAATAATCTAAGGGAACAAACAGTTGAGCTCACTAAATAATTGTTTACAAAACCCACCCTTCTCATCAAATCTTGTGAGCTTTGTAAAGGAAATGGTATAGATGTAGCTCAGAGCACTGACTCAACTGTAACGAGCATGCTTGGTGAAATCCTTACCAAGAGAGATGATCTAGATGAGAATGTTGAAGCAAAAATTGTCAACCAAATAGTTTTTGTGAAAGCACGACCAGGTTTGGGATTCACCAATCATGATTCCTCCAAGTACCACCCATCTCTATCTTACGAGCTTCATGACAAATTAGTCAAGTTACACAAAGAACTTCACACTTGCAAAGCTGAGAATCAATACATACAAAGAAAGTTTAAAGTTGTTGAGAAAGGACCAAGCGAGAACAAGCAACGATTTCATGGAGAGAATGCGCACTAAATTTATATCAAACAAGCACAATCTCTATCCACTCAGCCTACTAGTATCACATATAGGGAACCATTTTGCCCTGGAAAAGGCAAGTATGGTTATGTAAGATACGAACATTACTGCACTTTTTGTGGTAACAATGGACATTCTAGGCATGAGCATGAACACTTAATTGAGCACAAAAAAAATCCATATAAGCCGGCTATGGCTGTCTATGGTAAGGGCAAACTCAATCAAGCTAGTCTCGCTGAAGGCAAGCTTGACCAAAGCGGCTCATCTAAGACCAAGTTTGCACTTACTAGGCCTTCAAAATCCAAGAACGAACAAGCTAAATCACAACGAGGTATGGCTTCCAAAGGTGCACCTCATCAAATGCTTGATTTGAATGATAATATCTATTATGAGTCTACTCCTAGAGTCATGATGATGAATGTTCTACCTTCCATCTAAGGAATAGCTAGTGCTAACATTCCTTTGAAGCCATAGATTCATTGGAAACCCAAAGCTTAATTATTATTATAGAGTGAAATGCAGAGTAGGAGCTACAACGTCAAAACTATCAAGCTACTCTATTTCAAACTAAGGGAGGGGAATCATCTCCTTCAGGGCAAAAACGAAAAGAAATCAAGCATGCTTAATTGTCAACATACATCTCTTCCACTCCTATCTATTCATAGATGTCTATCTATGTGAGCTAGGTGTCGTTTTGTTAAGCGAGACTCATTTATGGTAAAGATACATATTATATTTCAAGCGAGACTCAGGACTATTCAAGCGAGACCCTGGAGCATCCAAGTGGGTCTCTATCTATCTCGCTGAGCTATATTTTGTACTTGCAAAAGAGCAAAATAACAAATATCTCTCTAATGCACTTTACATGAATATATTTCTAATCATTAGGCTTAA
>NW_027369491.1:0-42337 GCF_046119375.1 Phyllobates terribilis
TATAGAAGAGAGAAACCCTGAAAACAACCTAAAGAAGCCCAAGCCCGAAGACCAAGTGAATGTACGTAAAAAGGCCATAAACAATCCCGCAAGAGAAGAGAAATCCACGGATGAAGATCCACGGCAGCGCGGTCGCACTTCTAATGGCGCAGGAGCGTCCGCCCCAGTGAGCAGGGTGCGGTTGTTCTTATTGCGGCGCGGTCGCGTCCCAGCTTCTACAGAATAGCGACGTCCGTAAAATCACCATAAATTTTGACTCAAAACTCTGATTGCGCTCATCTTTTGAGGTCATCAAGTAAACTTCAATATATAACTCCATTAATTGTAATCACCTCAATCTGATATCGGATCAGGGAGAACGAGCCATCTGAACTGAGCTCGACATCTCAGCAATTCTTCTCGTGTGCACGAACTTGCTTTGTCCTTTGAACGTTTCCTCTTCGGTCATCATCTGAATGTTTGTATTCCTCATGTTTAACACCTTTTCCTCGTGAGTTACTGATGAGGGCTAAGGTTGTTGTCCCTATCAAAGATACCCAACTCAAGAATCCACTAGTAAAGTGGGAAGTAGGGGTCGAATCCCAAGAGAGCCAGAATGGCAGTTTATTTCCAATTATGCGACCATGTAGTAACCAATTGGGGTTTTTTGTATGATTTTAATAACTAAGCAATTCAATAAGTGCGAAAGGAATATGATGATTGGTTTGTAAACAATTATGGGTAAAAAGCTTACTCCTAGCATCAGCGCATCATTCAATTGGAATGTTGATCATCAAATCCTACTAACTTATATTTTGAATTGTTTAATCCGGTTGTCCTACTCTTTGTTTGTAATAAGCAACTAGTCCAAATAGTCCTATAAACCCTTATTATGCAATAACCATGGAAATCCCAATATTCAAAAGCACAACAACATGAAGATCAAAGATAAGTAGGCTTGTGCAATACCATTGGCAAATTGCCGATACTCAACACAAGTTCACAATCTCTACACAATAAACACTCGCAAATAGTCTATACAAATCATGCTCGCTACCTAAAGACAAAACTTTTCAAATCGAATTATCTAGCCTAGCAATATGAAGGATAATAATCAACCTAGTTTGCAACCTAGATAAAATCAAGATCAATCAATGATAATATAAAGCACAAGAGATTATGAAACAATCCTGAAAAGGCATAGCCATAAAAAGCAATGAATAGCAACGAATGATGATGGGAAAACGAACCAGGGGAGATGAGTGAAAGATGGAACAAAGGTGGAAGCTTTCTTTGGTTGTTGCTGAATTATACGTAAAAGAATGAATGAATGAATTCTAAAACCTAATTTTCTAAGCCTTATATAGTCTCTAATAAAAAAGGAATTAAAATAAATGAAAATAAATCAAAAGATGTGGAAATAACTAAAAAAATCTCAGAATAAAATCTTCAATTATGGGCAATCCGTGTCCGCGTCAAGGCCGTGACACAGGGGTCACGATCGTGATCTTGGTCAGTTCTCTGTTCTTCATTGGTCATGATTGTGACAGAGCCTCTCGGTCGTGACACCTCAACTGCGGCTTAGTCTCGATTATGACACCTCTGTCTCGGTCTTGATAACTTCTCCTGAGGCTGATTCTCGGTCGTGATACTCCATCTCGCTCGTGACTTCTTCTCCTGAGATGGACTTCTAGCTTTTGCAAGCGCCGAGGCAGCTCGGCTTTGCCTCTCGGCTTCTCCGGGGGTGTAGGCGTGGCATACTTCATCTAGCTCCATCCAGAATGCACTAAAAGTGATCACAAACGGGATCTTGATAATAAAACCACTCAAAATGCTTACGAGCACCCCGCTAATTCATAAATGAATTCCAAACCGGATTCCGGGCATACCACTCGTTAAGCACCTAAACACCACTAAACCTAATCTAATAGCCGCTAGTTAACACCATATAACAAGCTCCGATCAAACTTCCCCACACTTAAACCTTGCTCGTCCTCGAGTAACCAAAATAAAACACACTCCTCCTATAAGCACAACGGTCTGCAGTAAGCGTAGAGAGAGTTTGCTAGCGACTATACTCCGAACCCCAAGTGTAAACAAGCACTAACCTAACTCCGATCTATCTCCTTATCTCTCCGAGATGACCTACCCAAATCCCTCCTTATGTCTCCACTTCATATGTCACCACTCCATGATAATAATTAAATCGAACCAAGTGATGCGCAATAAGCACAAGTGGACTCCTAATCTCCTCTAAGGGTAAGGGTACATACATAATGATAATGAAGATAAAAATCGAGTTACCCACTCGCTTATACACTTCTTATACCTCCTCTTCAATTAATGTTCTAAACCACTAATCAAAATCATCAAACCATACATCACAACCACCAATCCAAATCAAGAAATCCGCATAGCACAACCACAACAATATGCATCAAACTATAAGAAATAGAAATCTACTCCTAGAATACAACCGCCAATAATGTGTAAAAAATCTCATGAAATAGCAAAAGATGAGCATGTGAAGTATGGATGTCAATAAGCTAAAAAATAGAAGAATAAAAGGCCAATTACTAACTTCTTATCCCTCCTTGGTGAGTCCTAAAATCCGAGACAATCCTTCAACTCCCTTCTTATGGCTTCAATGCCAATAAATAATGCAATCAATCTAACCAAGTAGTCAAGTAATCATAAATCATGTAATCCTGGCGCCCTTTCGGGTTTTCACCAAAATTCTCTAAAGTGGTAGGAACTATATATTCATTTTCTTTTCTTTTCTTTTCTTTTCAAGTACCAACCTTTTCCTTTTTTCCATTTTTACTTGCTAGGTTCTTTTGTTGTTTTTATTTTATTTTTTTTATTGAAGCCCCCCTTTTCGATCCATTCCTTTCTTACTCTCCCGGGTTTTTCTGATTTTTTTAATAGTAAAGGTTCAAAGAAATAGCTTGATACAAACTCGATAGACTCAAAACAACAAAACATCAGCAAATAGACTCTAAACAAAAAAAAAACATCAGCAAAAAGAATCTCAACAAGTCAATTCCTCTCCCCACACTTGAACCGCGCATTGTCCTCAATGCAGCAAAAGAGGACACAATAGAAAAAGGGAAGAGGAAGAAGACACGTGGAATGTTGGGGTGTTGTCTCAGTCGTGAGAGGGTAAGGGAATTAGGGTCGGCTGAGGTATGAGTGGAAAGTTGATGACGTGGATTTTTTTAAGGATGTGAGGATCGTGACAAAATGTCATGATCGTGACACGGGTAGCTGAGTAAGGCTGGTGTCGTTTTTACTCCTCCGATGGCTTCCTACATGCTAGCTCCACGATTTTCCCTGAAAAAGAAACAAAAATAAAACAAAATAAAGGGAGAAATGTGAGAAGTACTCCCTCGGGTTGCCTCCCGATCAGCGCCTTAGTTATCGTCGTGGCAAGACGTAGAATAAATCAACAAGCGTCTTTCCGTCCCTTTGGAACCTCCGCTCTCAGAATTTCTTGTATGAACCAGCCATGGAAAGGTTTGAACCTTAGACCATTCACCTCTGCGACTCTCCACATTTGCTTCACCTTTTTCCTCTTACTTCCCCCACACTTTGACTCAGCTGGGGGCCGTGTACTTGCTTTCTTCGTAACCTACACAACAGTACTAGCAAGTTTCTCGCCCTGTGGGGTTAGAGAGGTGGGGCTACCGCCCAAAGCAGAATTAGGGAGGGGTGTGTGCAGTGCATCCGAACATAGTTCTGGGGGTTTAATAACCTTATCAATAGAAATTACCGAGTTATCATCCGGGGGTTTTGTCGTAGTTTCATATATGTTAAAACTGACAACATCCCAGTCAAACTCGAGTGTAATCGCCCCGGTGTCTAGATCTAACTTAGTTTTGGCTGTCCTCATGAAGGGTCTACCCAAAAGGATAGGTGTAGCCTGCGCATCATGATTCATATCCAGCACATAAAAATCCGCAGGAAATACAAGATTATCCACCATAACCAACACATCTTCGACTATCCCTTTTGGGTAAACCATAGACCTATCAGCTACCTGAATCACAATCCCTGTTTCATTTAGAGGTCCTAATCCTAGTGACTTGTATAACGAGTAAGGCGGAACATTAATAGAAGCACCCAAATGTAGCATGGCCCTATCAATCTTAGTCTTACCAATAATACATGGGATACTAACTTTATCAATGATAAAAAGGGGAAAATTTGATTGATGATAGACTATAATTCAATTAAGGAAAGTAATTGATAAAATACCTTATTCAGCGGGAATTCGCGCTACGGAATGGTTGGTTTGATCCTTGACTTTCTATTTACTAATCGGGTTCATTCAAGTAAGTAATATATTCTAATTGTCCTAATCCATGTACTAGAGTTGCTAGTTAGTTCAACTAGTCCTAATAGCGCCTTACCTACCAACATAAACATGAAACTATCAAGACTAACTCCTAGTAAGCATTAAGTTCATGAATAGATAGGAAAGAATATTGCCCTTGGCGCCTATACCTCATTAATCTCCCCATCCTACGAGCCCAACTAGTTCAAGTAGAGATTTGTGCCACTAGGCAGGCAAAGTTCTCCAACTAGGATAAACCAGGCCCTAGCTATATGAAATAGATCTATAAACCTAAGTGATCAATCTAGATAAACAAATCACAATCAATTACGAAACAAACAAGAGATTAAAATAATTCAAGAGATATATCTTTATTAGAACCAAGGGGGAAAGTCTACAAACCAGCCCATCCATAGGCTTCACCCTGAAGAACAACGTAACCTCCCTAAAACACTCTAATTAACCTAGTACTAAGCATGAGAAGGAGGAAAGCTCTCCTTCCTTATTTATAGAAGAGAGAAACCCTAAAAACAACCTAAAGGAGCCCAAGCCTGATGTCCAAGTGAACGTAGGTAAAAAGGCCCAAAACAATCCCGCAAGAGAAGGGAAATCTGCGGATGAAGACCCACGCCGGCGCTGTCGCGCTTCTAAAGGCGTGGGAGCGTCCTCCCCCATGAGAAGGGCGCGGTCGCGCCTATCTGGGCGCGGTCGCGACCCAGCTTCTACAGAATAGCGATGTCCGTAAAATCACCATAACATTTGACTCGCAACTCTGATTGCTCTCACCTTTTGAGGTCTTCAAGTAAACTTCAATATCTAACTCCTCAAATCGGAATCATATCAATCATACATTGGATCATGGAGAACGAGCCATCTGAGCTCAGCTCAACATCTCAACACTTCTTCTCGCGTGTGCAAACTTGCTTCGTCCTTTTGCCGTTTCCTCTTCGGTCTTCGCCTGAATGTTTATATTCCTTGTGTTTAACAAGTTTTCATCATGAGGTCCGTAACACACTATTACACTCCAAATCATGGTCATTTCGTCTATGAATGATGCTATCGACCTCCATTTACGCTGTATTAAACGCCGCTCATCACTGGTCTACCGGCAACTGTGAAGCAATTCTCTGGTTCTTCACCAACGTCAACCTCATCCTTAGAATCACCCCATAATGTGAGAAAGACCCTCCTAGGAGATGTTTCATATCGACTTTGTTCCTCCTTAGGATCCATCCTTTCACTTGGACAATCTCTTCAGGTTGAATGGCTTGTAATCCTTTAGATCCCTGTCTTTGGTTGTTATGCAAAAAATCTTCTTGAAGAACCTCTTGACTAGCTTAGTCGTCATCGCTACTTCCTGGTCTTCTTCATTTTCGGATTCATCATTGTCCTCGACCTTCCGAAGTACATGAGTGAGCTTGAGAGCGACTCCTTGGGTTTCCTTCGATGCTAGCGACTCTTTTTGATCCTCAGTTTCTTGTATTCTTAATATTTCAGCAAGCACAGATATAGGCAAACCTTTTGTTTCTTTTGTCATTAGCATTATACGTTTACTTGTGTCAAATTACAAGTTAACACCATGGATAAAAGCGCGAGAGAGTTCCCAGGGTTCTATCTTAAGTCCTACGGAGGACATCTTATCACATAGAACCTGAAATCTGGAGTGATAATCTGAGACAGACTCACTTTCACCCATTTTAAACGAATAGAAGTCCCTTTGGAGCTCGAATCGATGGTTGTTCTTCATATCCTCACTATCATTGTGCATATCTATGATAGAGTTCCACATTAGCTTTATCGTGGGTAGAGAAATGAATTTTTCGATATGCTTACGAGAGAGGGCATTGAGGATGAGTTGCTTTGCCTTGGCATTCTTCTCTAGCATAGCACACTCAGTTGGTCCCCATTTGTGAGTGTATGTTTCTTTAGCCATTTTATCTTCACCTTTTTCAAAGATAATCCAACATTGATAGTCAGTTTCTTGGATATAGTTCTTAGTCATTGTGAGACACCATTCTAGTTCACCCTAAACTAAGATATGAGGCTTAGCCAACAAGATTCCTAGGTTGAAAGAGTATTTTTTGTTTCCCATGGTTCAGAATAGAGAGTAGGAATTAAATCATTGCAATATGAGCAACCTGAGCTCTGATACCAGTTATAGGTTTATACAACCAGCTTAAGTGTATGATAAAGAATGTTACGCTTACTCTTATGCCCAAAGTACAAGTATCTAGAAAGATACTATACAAGGATCAAATTCAGCGAGTATATATGTATAAATGAATCGCTGATGAATTAGAAACGGTAGCTTAAATCGACTAGCTCTTATGAAAGAGTATCTCGATTGACTAGCTTAAGTGTTTTATAAATCCGAAAGTTGAAAAAACTTTAAAGCGACTCTAATCCCCTTTGTAAACACAGTAAGCTATAAAAGCGGGTATGATATATATGCGGAATTAAGGTATTTGTCACAATATGAACTTAGAATCGTTAGATAGTAAGTTCAACTCAAATGCAAAGATATTTTGGTAAGGTGAGAACCCTTGACTTAACTCAAGCCCGGGATGAAACTCACCACTATATTGATTATATCAAACAAAGAATTATAATCATTTACAACTCTCCACTCGATACAATCACTTGTTCAGCTCTATACAAGTTATCCTCCTCTCGTTGCTCTCATGGTGTGTTGACGCATTCGCTCCCTCCTGTGATCACTAGCTTCTCACCCTAAACACTCAACCGTACTCACTCTCCTAGTTTTCGGATCCTTTTGTGTTTCTCTCTAGGTTGCTTCTCCTAAGTGAGCTAGACTTTTTCTCCACTATGAGGTTCTCAAGTTCGTGCACTAACAATTCACCTATTGCACCTATTTATAGAATTCCTAACTTATTCTCCAAGAAGGGAAAACCTATACAATAGTACAACAAAGAATGTCACGTTGGCTATCCGTAAGACCTCTCCACCAAGTAGCTTCAACATATTCAACCACACACGTTTCATCTTTTCTTGAGAAACAAACTTGTAACAAACTTGTCCACGTTGGCGATCCTCTTCACACCACTCTTGCGCTTCCAATTCCTCCAGCTTGGTGATCCACGCTCATCACTATCAATAGGTAGAAACTCATTCATCCTATCCTTATCTTCATGTCTTTCCCTTTGCCTGGCACGAATAATCTACACGATGGTGCATGATTAACCATATGCGACATCCTTCACTTTACTGGGATACACTCGTATATACTCAGATATTGAAGCAAAGGATTCACTAGCTCACAATGACTCTCTTTGCTCTGCGCTAGTCCTTTGCCTTCACATTACTTCACTCAAAAATTAATTCTTTCCTTCTAGCTTTTTCATGACTGTCTTTGGGAGACTCGCTTTCCTCGCAAGGCACAAACTAGTCGCTAGCATGCTCGCTTGCATCAAAGCTATTCTTATAGATATTAAAGCTATTCGTGGAAAGCTCAATACTCACAAAAGACATTAGATGTTGTCTTTATCATCATCAAAACAAGTGGAACGTTTAAGCTAATCATGTTTAAAATAACATTTCTCCGACATCGCTTCAATCTTATCACAACGAATTGAGCTTAGTGCTTCCTTTTGAGGTGTAAAATTCATGTTTAAGCGTCACACCTCTTCTTTCAAGATTGCAAATTCTGTTGGATCTACGTTTTAAATACAAACAAACATTCCACTTCATTTCTCTTCAAAAGTGCAGATCATCTCCAAGTAAGGAGTGATTAAGGACGCAGGAGTACAATGAGACATTGAAAAGTCCTAAGAAGTAATTGAAAGTGAATCCCTTACATGAAAAACACTCAAAAAAATCAGTAGCAAGGGTGTGACTCGTCAGATAGGACTCACACCGAAATCACACAAAAATTATAAAGATTAAGTAAATCGCCTCCCTGACAACGGCACCAATTTGATAACGCGTGTTTCCCGGTCTTTTTAAGGTGAAAAACACGGCTATGCAAATAGAGTTCTTTAAACTCGTAAACCTACTAATACAAAACTAACCCAAGGTAGTCTAGTGGAAGTACGAGTCGGATCCAAAAGAGGTATAGATACTTGATAATTTTAATTTATGAGGTATAAATACTTGATAATTTTAATTTATGTCGATCTCCAAGGTTTCCAATAACAAGAATGCAACTCTTGTCAGGACAAGCACTCAAGTGACATAGAACAGTTCAGTAAGCAGACGAACAAAGGGGAGGAAGGGAAAAAATAAAGTAATACAAGAATCAATGAGTGAAGCACTTAACCAAATCAATCCACATCTAGTTGACAAGTTGATCATAGAAATTCATCCAATACCCATTATTAGCAATTGAGTTCCTACTAATATACAAAATCGACTAGAACCTCAAAAAAGCATAATAGTCCTATCCACTTTAGTTAACCACGACGAATCCATCAATGATTCAAACTAATGGAGGCATTAAGCAAAGAATACCAGGATATGGGCATGATCGACTAGCCCAAATATCAATTATCTACACATAAATCCTAGCACAAACATATACTAGAATAACATGCTAGCTTCAAAGTAATAGAAAAATCAAACAAGCACAATCTACCCTAGCAGTGGATACAATCAACACAAAGACTAGTTGGCTAAATAGAAAATATATCAACCAATCTTAAACACATAATATAAAGAACAAATAACATCATATAAAGTAATAGATAAATGATAGAAAATCTCACAACAATAGTCAACTGCAAACTTCCGTGATTTAGCTAATCGATGAACGCTTAACCCATGTTCATCTTGCAAAAACATGGAAAACTATGCAATTACTGTAGAGGTAGAAAAAAACAACGTCGAAAATACAATGGATTTTCTCTACCTTAAATACCAGAAACCCTAAAATATATCTTCTAATAATAAGAAGAAAACTAATAATAATAACTACCTTAACTATACTATCTGGAAAATAAAAGATCTAATCTAATCTTCTAATCTATCTAATATAATCTTATCTTAATATACTATAAATTTGTCATTGTTTGGCAACAATTAATACCCTCCTTATTGTTCTTACTTATTGTTACATGTTTGCCATCAAGAATTCCTATTATCTATACCCAACTTGAATCACAACCTTATCTCGGCCCAATTTGAATTAAATATTAATTTATTTAATTTATGTATTCTATTAAGAAGATGATTTTTAAATTAAGGGAGGTTATCTCCACTTTCTTGAAACAAAAGAGAATTAAGTAACTTGGACTCACTGTTACTATCTCTATTTTCTGGAAACCGAAAACAGAATTAAGTACCTTTGACTCACTACATTTAATCGAGGGTAACAGACAATATACTATAAATTTGTCATTGTTTGGAAACAATTAATACCCTCCTTATTGTTCTTACTTATTGTTACATATTTGACATCAAGAATTCCTATTATATCGGCCCAATTTGAATCACAACCTTATCTCGGCCCAATTTAAATCAAATGTTAATTTATTTAATTTTTTTGTTTTATTAAGAAGATGATTTTTAAATTAAGGTAGTTTATCTCCACTTTCTTGAAACAAAAGAGAATTAAGTAACTTTGACTCACTATTACTATTTCTATTTTCTTGAAACCGAAAACAGAACTAAGTACCTTTGACTCACTACATTTAATTGAGGGTAACAGACAACTTGACTATAAAATCAAGATATTTATTAAGGGATATTTTGTCCATTAAAAAATCTATTAAGGAAAAGTCTAAAGAAGAGAAACACATTGTGCGATTGAAACTCATCTATCATAGATTAAGGTTAATATTTTCTTTTCTTTGATTGAAATTTTATGAATACTTGATGTTGCTTGAGTGTCCAAAGCTTGGTGGAAAATGTTTCATTTGATGGGGAATTTTGACCAAAAGGATGTAAACGTAACATAAGTTGCTTTATCCTTAAAATACAAAGGGTTTTTTATGCCATCTTGAAGTGATTGCGAAAATGTTTCATATGATCTTTCAGTTTGATTCTTATTATTGTTATGTGTATCATTAATATGAATTTTTTTGTAATTTATGTAGAACCAAGAAGTGGAGACAAGGCAAGGATTGAGATCAATCGTGAGATCTATAAACTCAATCAATTTTCTCTGTTCATGTTATCTTTTTAGGCTCTTTTAGTTTTTTATCTTATTAATTAAATTTGTGATTTACTTTTTCCCTCTTCATTAATAAAAGATCCTACCACTAAATCAAATTTATGAAAGAAACTTTATATATAAGTTGGGAAAAAGAAATGAATAAAAATGAAAAAAATAGAAATTTTGAAAAATATAGATTTATAAAAAAATCTTTATATAAATTAGGAGAAAGAAACAAATAAAAAATGAATTTTTTTAAAATATAGAAAAAAATGAATAACAAATACTATAAAATTAGCATTGGTGGAAAATACTAAATAACTACACAATTATTATTCATGCCAACGTTCACACATGTCATCATTCATTTCATTGTTACAATCCTACAACTTCCTCCCGCATTTATTCTGGTGTTATAGAACTTAATGACTTCCTCCCGTATTTAATCTAGCGTTACAGAACTTAACGAGTTCCTCTTCAAATCGATAATTCAATCTATAAATATCTCTAAAATGGCTACTCGATAGTTAACATCAGATGGTTAATTAAAGAGCTCGATATAGCTGCTCAGGTAATAACCTCGATCTTCTGCTAATTCTTTATTTGCTGTTAAATTTGCGTTCTTTTAAATTTTCAATTTCCTTGTGCAATTATATAAATAGACATTTGTGTATAATCTTATTTTATATGTTAAATAGACGTTTGGGTGAAGATGAATTAATTTTATTGCTCATCTAACCTTATTTTGTCTCTTTAGGATTTTATCTTATTACTCAAATTTGTGATTTACTTTTTTCCTCATCATTAATAAAAAAATCCTATAACTAAATCAAATTTATAAAAAAATATTTATATATAATTTAGGAGAATGAAATGTATAAAAATAAAATAAAAAATGGAAATTGTAAGAAATATAAAAAAGAATAATAAAAATACTATAAAATTAGCGGCGGTGAAAAACACTAAATGGCATCACAGATGACTATTAATACCAACATTCACATATGTCATCATTCATTTCGTTGTTACAATCCTTCGACTTCCTACCGCATTTATTCAGGCATTACAGAACTTAACGACTTCCCCTACATTTAATCTAGCATTACAGAAATTAAAGACTTTCTCCTTCGATGGCTAATGAAGATGGTTAATTCAAAATGTTCGATTCAGCTGCTTAGATAATAACCACGATCTTCTACTAATTCTTTATTTACAGTTAAATTTGCATTCTTTTAAATTTTCAATTTCAGTGTGCAATAATATAAACAGAAGTTTGTATAAAACATATATAGACGTTTATAATAATTAGAATTAGAACTATTTAACATTGTATGAAATCAATTAGAATTAGACCTACAGAAAATAATAATCATCCTCATCACATTATATAAAATATTGACCCACATATTTGTGTTTCGCACGGGTCTTATGTATGTAATGGACCTTATTGATCATAATAGAAGTAAAAAAAATAAGCACGGGCCCGGAAGAACTATATATTGTAAAACTAGCATTACTCAAAAGCAATAAATGAGTAGTTCATTGCTATTTATTAAATACATAGATCATTCTAAAAAATTGATCTATTCATACAAGCCCAATTGCCCATTTATACAAGCCCATCTTATCTTAACATATACAAAAGGGGGTTGTCGATTATCACATCTGCCCTGCCTTCACGTAGCCCTAAAGTCTCTCATACTTTGTGGGGTGCAATATTAGGATTCCCTTCCCGACTCCTTCCGGTTGACCTCATCATAGTCGAGATGTCGGTGGCTGGTATTGCCAATCCAGGGATGTTGGGCAATTCGAATATACCATCAAGCCAAGGGTAGCGGGATTCCAGCCGACTCCTCCTAAATTGGATGTTTTTCCATCGTGCTTTCACATGTAATTGAACTGTATAGAGATGTATTTAGATCTTTTACATTTATTTGGTTATATTTAGATCTTCTACATATTACTCTTGATAATCTTATTAAATTTTTGTTACGATTTTGTATTTGTTAAATCTAATTTAGGGTTACGGTGTAAAGAATTCAAAATTAAATTGTCTTACAACCAGCCTTCCATATTCATCTTCAATTTATTTTGTGAAATTGTAACGACATATTTGACTGTCTAATAAAAATCTCGGTTGCAATGGAAGATCAAACTTTTCACTTACCCTCAACAATTGAAAGCCTTCCATATTCATCTTCAATTTATTTTGTGAAAGTGAAACAACGGTTTTGACCGTCTAATTTAAATCTTGGTTACAAGTCAAATGATGCATTCAACCACCTACGTTTCAATTGTCTCATTAATTCTGGCGCATTGTAGAATTTCCGTCGCCGGTTTTCAACGATGAAAGGATGCATTCAATCACCTACGTTTCAATTCTCTCATTAATTCCAACATCGCAATTAATTCTTGTGTACTCAGTCAAACCTTCATTCACAATTTATTTCTCCCTTTACTTCATCCGTTACAAATGAGCTTGCCTTTTTTTACCAAAGTACAATTTCTTACAAAGGCTATAGAAAATAAATATTTATCCAACACAAAATCTATTTATCCAACATAAAAAATACTAAATTTCACCCCTAATACACATTTATTATTCCTTAATTAAGTTACTAATTTTCTTTTTCATTCGGTTCCAGCATTGTAGAATTTCCGTCGATGTTTTTTCACCACTCAAAGGATGCATTCAATCACCTAAGTTTCAATTCTCTCATTATTTCCGGTGCATTGTAGAATTTCCGTCAACGTTTTTTCTACGGTCAAATGATGCATTCAATCACCTACGTTTCAATTCTCTCATTAATTCTGACATCACAATCAATCCTCTCATTAAAATCCCGAAACATGAAGAAAAGTCCGTGCAAAGCACACAACTCTTCAATAAAAGTAATTTTCCTTAAAAAAGACACAAAAGCTCGTGCATAGCACGGGCATGCCATCACTACTATACTATAAAGTCAAGTTAGTGGTTCATTTATTACCTAACAGTCAAACTATTTTTTTCACTTATGCCCTACTATTAACTCAAATTAGCACATGTTTTACCAGTTATACCTTCTCATTTAACATTTTTTTACCTATTATATCGTCCCACAAATCTAATATAACCAAATATCCGCTCTTCTCATTTGAATTACCTCTTATACCCTTAAATATTTTTCCAATATTTAGTGAGATGCATTCACATATGCCATCATTCATTCCGTCATTATAATCCTTTGACTTCCTCCTACATTTGTTCTGGTGTTATAGAGCTTAACGATTTCCTCTCGTATTTAATCTGATGTTAAAAAAACTTAACGACTTCCTCACCCAATGGCTAATTCAATCTATAAATACCGCTAAAATGGTTGTTCGATGGCTGATTCCGATGTTTAATTCAAGATCTCGATTCAACTACTTAGGTAATAACCTCGATCATATGTTAATCATTTACTTGTTGTTAAATTTGCATTCTTTTATTCAACAAATTATTATTTGTTGTGCTTTTAATGCTTTTAAAGCCAGTAAACTTTCAATTTAATTGTGCAATAATAAAAATAGATGTTTGTGTATAGAGAAATTTGCTAACAAACACCCCTTATATTGGTGAATTTGACTTAAAACACCCCTTATATCACTATTTATAAAGCCCCACCCCTTATATTGGTTCCGTCTGCAAATCCCCACCTATCCCTCTATGCCTTAGAAAATCCATCCAAATCCGAAAATTACAATTTTACCCTTCAATTTTGTGTTGAAATTCCGAAAATAACCCTCGTTCTTCTATTCTTGAATCCTCCATCATCTTTCTCACACCGTTCTTCTTCGATCAGGTTGCATCTTACAAATTACAAATTGCTATAATTTTGTGTTGAAATTACAGCTGTAATTTTGTGTTGAAATTCCTCCTCGTTCTCATCGTTCTTCTCATCTTCCTTTCTTCGTTCATCTCATCTTCCTTCCTTTATTCGTTCTGCTGTAATTTTGTGTTGACACTACAAATTGTTGCTCGAATTAGCTTTGTTCCCCTTCCTTTCTTTGTTCTTCTTCGTTGCTGCTCGAATCTGCATCAGCGCCACAAATGCTGAAGAATCAGCTTCGTTCCCCTTCCTTTCTTCGTTATTCTTTGTATCTGCAAAATTGCTGCTCATTCCCTTTCCTTTCTTCGTTCCCCTTCCTTTCTGAATTCAATCGCAGTTCTGCATTCACTCGCAATTCAGCAGAAAGGAATTATGTGCCAAATTCGAGCAACAATTTGTCGGCCAGCTTCCCCTTCCTTTCTTCGTTCCCCTTCCTTTCTGAAAGAAATTAGGTGCCAAATTCCTTTCTTCATTCCCTATCGTTCCCCTTCCTTTCTCTCGGGCAGCTTCCCCTTCCACTCGCAATTCGCATTTCTACATTCAGACAGGAATTAGGTGCCAAATCAAGCTGCGAGTGAATTCAACTTCCCCTTCCTTTCTGAATTCATTCACAGTTCTGCATTCACTCGCAATCCGGCTAGTCGGTTTCCTTCTCAAGGTATTAGGTGCCAAATCAGGCGAAGCTGAATTCATTCGCAATTCTACAACCCTAGCTGGAAGATTTCTTCTTCGAATTGCTTTGTTCTTCTTCGTTCTTCTGCAACCCTAGCCGGAAGTTGCTCGAATTGCTTCATTCTTCTTCGAATTGCTTCTGAATTCATTCGCAACTCCTCAAGGTTCGTTTCCTCCTCGTTCTTCTTCTGAATTCATTCGCAATTTTTTTGTCTTGTGCTGTTTTGTGCTGATTTTTGTTGTTTTGTTGTCTTCTGAATTATTCGCAATGAATCGTCAAAGAATCGTCAATTTTGCTGCAACCCTTATATCGATGTTTTTTGTTGTTTTGCTGTCTTCTGAATTCATTCGCAATGGAGAGTCGTCAATGAATGAATCGTCAATGGAAGATGAGAAGCAATGAAGAATTCTCAATATATCAACACAATGAAGAATCGTCAGCTTGAAGAATCTCATATAAAATTTTCTTCGTTCTGAATTCATTCTCAATGAATCGTCATTTACTATCGACGTTTTATATGTTGAGAATTTGCTCGGTTGAAAAGCTCAACTTGAAGAAAGCCTTCTCTTAATAAAATTTATTTTTTCTTTTTCACTTGTAATTTTTAAAATTTTAAAGGGTAAAATTGTAATTTTACGGATTTGGACGAATTTCTAACGGCATAGAGGGATATGTGGGAATTTATTGACGGAACCAATATAAGGGGTGTGGCTTTATAAATAGGGATTGTCTATATGTACTTTTTTTTTGTCTAAATGCACTCTTTTCTGCACGCCTAGGATAGTAGTGCAAGCTTTGCACGCATAATACAGACGTGCAAGGGTATGGCGGCCACCAAAAATAAGCACGCCCAATATAGGCGTGCTACGGCACGCCTATATTGGGCGTGCGACATTTTCACATTGCAGAACAGCACGCCTAGCCTAGGCGTGCACATGTACTGACCACGCGTGCAGTGGTGCCACACTGCACGCCTAGACTAGGCGTGCAAAAGCACATGTGCACGCCTACATTGGGCGTGCACATGTGTGCCACACTGCAAAATCTGCACGCCTACACTGAGCGTGCATATTCTGACCGTTGAAATCATGCACGCATGAATTTGGCGTGCAGATTCTAACGGTCAAATTGGGCACGCCCAGCCTGGGCGTGCCCAACGGTTATATTTTGTGAAAAACTCAGTTTTTTGCCTCTATATATGTTGGTTTCGAAATCATTGTAGATACAAGCTTTGCTTTCAAAATGGATCAGAATGAATATAGTGAGTTTAGTGACGAGGAAGATAGTGACTATTCGGATAGTTCAGATTCAGATGAATTCAATTACGATGATGGATGGCTAGACGATTGTGTTGAAGACGAAGATCCCGAATATTTAGTTAGTAAATTTTAATTACTTTTTATTGTTAGTGAGTAATTTAATGAGATTAGTAGTATTTACTATGAAATTTAACTCATATGTTACAATGGTTAGATAATAGTAAAAAATCCAATTTAAGTTGATCTAACATTGAAATTTAAATATTAGAGCGAAGACTTCAAAGAACATTTTCTTACTGATAAAGAGTGGGATACAAAAGAAGAGTTGTATAATTGGATGAGAAATGTAGCGAAGAAATTGATGATAGTATTGGTGAAAAATTCGATAACCAAATACCGCATTGTTATGGTATGCGATAGATTCGGTCCACCAAGGAATGGTAGACCAAAGGAGAACGTAGCGAACCCAGATTTGTCAGTTCCTAGAATCCGCAAATCGACATCGAAGAAGTGTTATTGTGACTTTGAGCTAATTGGGATTAGGAAAGCAAAACATAGTTCAAAATGGCTATTAGGTGTTATTGAAGGTCGGCACAACCATAAGTTAAGGGATTCCTTTATTGGGAACTCATTCATGGGACAGATGACCCCCGAGGAGAAGTTAGCAGCTAGGAGGTGGGGTGATGGTTTGAGGACTCCAATGCAGATATTAAGCGAGCTGAGGAAAACTTTTCCTGGGAACGTGACATCTAGGAAGCAAATTGCCAACTTCTTACAGAAACTTGATTATGAGGATCGTGGAGAGCTAACGGTTACACAATGGTCCCTTAAATTCTTGGTTGACAATGCTTATATTGTATATCCATTACGGAATAAGACTACGCATGAGGTCGAAATCCTTTTCTTTGCTAACAAGGAGTCCTTGCGGTTGTTGAAGAAGTTCCCTTACGTGGTAGTCATTGATGCCACATACAAGACAAACAAGTAAGATAATTACTCTTTTAATATTTAGATTATATTTGTTTGTGTCATCTCTTATGATGGCTAATCTTTGTATCCATAGGTATGACATGCCGTTGGTGCAGATGGTTGGGTTCACTTCCACTCACTTGACTTTCAACATTGGGTTTGCATTCAATCGAGCTGAAACGACTTTTCATTACACGTGGATATTGAAAAGGCTACGAGCCTTATATGAGGAGTTAGGAATAAAGCCAACAACAATCATGACCGACGGCGAGCAAGCCCTCATCAATGCAATAGGCACCGTATTTGGAGGTGAAGTTCAACATCTACTATGTTGGGTGCATATTAGACATAACATTAAGGCACACGCTACATCCGTATTGAAGAATAGTGACACGGTAGAAGCCTTTACAAATCAATGTTGGTCACTTTTTTTGTCAACAACCAAGGAAAAGTACGAAAAGAGGCTTGCATTGATAAGGAACTCATGGAAGATCGGCCTTGTTGGATATGTGGAGAGTGTGTGGCTAATTCCGCACAAGAAGAACATAGTGAGAGCGTGGACGGATAATCATCTACACTTCTTCACGAGGACTTCAAACAGGTAGTTTTTATTTAATTGATCATAACTTTTCATGTATCAATTTGAATCAACATCATTATTTGTTTGTTTTTAAAGGGTGGAAGGAATGCACAAGGATGTGAAAAAAATTGTTGGATCTAGTAGAGGAGGTTTCAACAGAGTTATTGTCCGGATCCACCACGCTATCATACTACGACTTGACTCAGTTTCGGCGAGCTTCAACACGTCACTTACAAAGCGCCCAACTAATTTTGATGATCCAAAGATGCCATCATGGATAAAGAAGATTTTTTCAAAGCACTTCTACAAGGTTTCTGATAAATGCTTCGACCACTTATTGATCTCCTACCATCGGGTAATCAATTTTGATTTTGAAGAGGAATGCACAGATCACTGGGTTAGAGACTGCCTTGGCTTGCCTTGTGTCCATGAAATTGCAAAAGCCATTATCAATAAGACACCTCTGATTCTTGACGATGTCCATGATTTTTGGAAGGAGTTGTCATGGGATGTCGTTTCATCAAATGAGCAAGGTTATGATAATATTCGGATGTCGCTTCAAGAGATCAACTTGAGAGAGATGTGGTCAAAGTTTGAGAGTGGGACGTTGAGGAAAAGCACGGCAGAGCAACTTAGTGAGTTGTAAAATGACTTGGAGAATCCAACAGAAAGTAGTATGCAAGAGCCCACCGGAATTCGAAGAAAAGGAAGGCCACCAGGTGCGAAGAACAAGAACAAAGTAGATGCAAGGGAGAAGAGTTTGTTTGAGCACAGAGAAAAAGAGTTGAAGGTGTATGAGAAGGAGAAGAAGGCCAAGGAGAATGCAAAGGAGAAGGACAGTCAGAGTCAGGGTAGGCCTCGAGGCCGTCCTAGGAAGGATGCTTTGCCTCCGAAGGTAGAGGTGTTTGGTAGTGCAGATGTGAGGAGCGAACAAGAATCCATTGTTGTTTTCGGAGTTGACTTTGGGGTGAAGAATGTAGATGGGTTTTGGGTCCCGTATATCAGCGAAGCTCATGATGTACTATCGGATGGGAATTGCGGATATAGGAGCTTGGCTGTACTACGGGTGCTGATAGTGGCGACGTAGAATGAGTATGTTGGGATCAACATACATGTGTGTGTAGTCCTCGATAAACTGTATGTACTCCGGGGTCACGTCCCAAAAGTGGGGTGGCTATGGGACCATCTAAATCTATAAGTGGTCTCGGATCCTAATCCCATACACCCAACAACTCTCGACCGAACGTCACCTCATACCTCGTCAACTCTACCTCTCGTGTGATCTTTGTAGGAGGAATTGGAGGTACCGGAACCCCCTGCCTAAAACCGAACTACCGGAGTACCCGGTCAGGCATGTAAGGCTCACAGACATTGACGACCCGCAAAATGCCTCGGAAACGTGATGGTGCAAGCTCTGGAGTGCTAAAATCAAGTGCACCCCACGGTTGCCAAACAACCTGCGAATAAATTGACGTTTTAGTTTACAATTTTCCGTTTAAAATGAAGTGAAGAATAAAAATCGTACAAAACAAACCTCTCTCACAGAAACTTCATCGAGGATGCGGCGAATCTGTCTTAGACGGTTAACGTTGTTGGAATCTGGCACGTCTGGTTTCGTATCCTCTCTAACAGCTGCACGTGCATCTCCGAACGCTGCAGTATTCATCACGCCATGACTACGAAAATGGGGAAAGTAAGCCCAAATCCAAGCATGTACATGAATCCACTATTTCAGTTGAATATTTAGACTTAAATACATAGTTATATTTTATACATGTATTTTCATATAACTTACTCTGATTAAAATGTTGCAGCCACCGATCCCCTACGCTTCACGTCGTGACGCCTGTCCTAAATTGCGGTACAATTACACAAGCACTCCTGCTCCCCAAGCATATGATGATGTGGCGTAGTGGTCAAATAGGAGAGCCAACTACCTGTGCTTCCCGCCCTTGGTCGACTTGTAGACCAAGACAGTAGAAGCGAGTAGCAAAAGAAGGTAATATGTAGCAATCTTGCCCTCATCTCGATGGTCACTATGCAGCCACTGAGTCATACGTGTAATCAACCAAGATGCTGGAATGCCTCCTGCATGGTTCCATCTAGACAACTGTGCCGCGGTCACCTCCAAATCCTGGCATACACGCTCCCTGACGGCCATCTCATCATAAACGATCGACGTGCAGCTCCTCCCATCAATAGGCAACGCCGTAATCTTGAGGACGTCATGTAGTGTGATCGTCATCTTGCCAAAGTGGAAGTGGAAGTAATTAGTCTCCGGATGCCACCTCTCAACTAGAGCAGAGATAAGGGCAGAGTCGATCCTAGAAGCAGCGCCAACTGTACGAAGATCCGTCAACCCGCTCCTTTCTGCAATCCGGAACCACGAATCAGGATCATCTGTAATATACTCCTCAAACGTAGAGAAGTAGGTTGTGCGGGCGTGGATCTTCAGACACTTTCCGGTCTGAAAGTTCAACATATTTGATTTAAAACCGATATTGCAAAGTATTGGGATCATTTTAATTTAAAAACCTACCAAATCCTGCTCCGCTTGTCATCTAGCGCGACCTCTCAGTGCAGGAGCAACATCAACATGGGCCTCAGCATCTACGGCCTCAGGAGCGACATCATCACCACGATCATCGCCCACGGGAGCATCGCCTACGGGCGCATCGCCAACCTCCACGTGTCCACCCTCGACACGTCTCCTCTGTCTCCTAGGTTGTCGAACCAATAATGGCTCAACGACAGCAGGGTCTATCCGAGGAGTCAAGTCGTAAATGGCTCGTGCAATGTGTGACTTGTAACTTATTAGTAAACCTTCTTTACGGGGGCCCCCGGGCATCCACTCAAGCGGAGCATCAACTGGTGGCACATGAGCTGAAGCCGGTGGACCAGAAGATGAGGCCGGTGGACCAGAAGATGAAGGCGGTGGACCAGAAGATGTGGCCGGTGGCACAAAAGATGAAGCCGGTGGACTGGAAGATGAAGCCGGTGGACCGGAAGATGAGGCTGGTGGCACAAAAGATGAAGCCGGTGGACCGGAAGATGAAGCCAGTGGACCAGAAGATGAAGCTGATGGACCGGAAGATGAAGCCATGGACCGGAAGATGAAGCTGGTGGACCGGAAGATGAAGCTGGTGGACCGGAAGATGAAGCCGGTGGACAGGAAGATGAAGCC
Organism: Phyllobates terribilis; assembly: GCF_046119375.1. Classification (NCBI taxonomy): domain Eukaryota; kingdom Metazoa; phylum Chordata; class Amphibia; order Anura; family Dendrobatidae; genus Phyllobates; species Phyllobates terribilis. The sequence goes on from NW_027369491.1 coordinate 20,938, forward strand.
GGTGGACTAGAAGATGAAGTCGGTGGAACAGAATCCCCGACCGGTGGCAAAGAAACGATGACCGGTGGCACTGAATCGCTAGTCGGTGGCTCTGAATTAGTAGGCCCGACGGATGGCACGCTAGACTCAACCGGTGGCTCTGAAGCAGTAGGCCCGGCGGGTGGCACGCTAGACTCAACCGGTGGCACGATAGTCTCCACCAGTGGCACGGAGGACTCTACCGATGGCACAGTGGACTCGGACTGGGGCATAGTGGACCGGATCGGTGGCAGAGAATCAGAAGCAGAAGGTGAACGATGTGGTGAATGGTCCGTCTCAACAACCGGATCAATACTCATGTAGAACAAATGATCATCATAGATCTCGTCCTCGACTACCGGATCATCTCTATCTAGATCGGCAGAAGCCTCTTCCTCCAATCACTCGGCGACATCATGTACACGCTGACGTATGGAATCTGTCACACCCACCCGTCGTGTCCTTACTTCAACTATCGGCGTCGGTGCCGTCATCCCAGTATCACCCAAACTCGCGCGCAAACTCTAATGATATTAATGAAATTACAATTCCAATTCCAATTCCAATTTCAAATTACAATTCCAATTCCAATTCAAATTTCAATTTCAATTTCAATTCCAATTTCAATTTCAATTCCAATTCCAATTTCAATTTCAATTCCAATTCCAATTCCAATTCCAATTCCAATTTCAACTTCAATTTCAATTTCAATTTCAATTTCAATTTCAATTTCAATTCCAATTTCAATTTCAATTCCAATTCCAATTCCAATTACAATGTCAATTCAATTTCAATTTCAATTTCAAACTGCAATTCCAATTCCAATTCCAATTTCAAATTACAATTCCAATTCCAATTTCAATTTCATTTTCCAATTTCAATTTCAATTTCAATTTCAATTCCAATTCCAATTCCAATTTCAGTTCCAATTCCAATTTCAAATTCCAATTACAATTCAAATTACAATTTCAATTTCAATTTCAATTCCAATGTCAATTCAATTTCAATTTCAATTTCAAATTACAATTACAATTTCAATTTCAATTTCATTTCCAATTACAATGCCAATTCAATTTCAATTTCAATTTCAATTTCAAATTACAATTCCAATTTCATTTTCCAATTCCAATTCCAATTTTAATTTACAATTCCAAATCCAAATCCAATTTCAATTTCATTTCCCAATTCCAATTTCATTTTCCAATTCCAATTTCAATTTCCAATTTCAATTTCAAATTACAATTCATATTTCAATATATAATTTCAATTTCAATATAAAAATAAAAACTTAAAATTTACCTCGTAGGACACGTTGATTGGAATAATCTCATTGTCGGGCTCGGTTAAATGTCGTGTGGTTCGGGTAACGGGTCGTCGTCCACCACCGCAAACGACGGGTTGCTCATCCACCAGAGATTCGCCGGAAGGTTGACCGGCCGGCCGAGCTCCATCTCCGGCAAGCTGACTCTGCGAATCCGGCGGTGGTGCTCCGGCGTCTACGACTTGGGAATCAGGGGCGAGCTCCATCTTCGGCGAAGAAGGATCGGGAATGGGGGCGAGCTTCTGCGAATCTCCGGCCATTGAGGGGCGGCGTGGCGTGGCGTTCAGAAATGTGAGGGGAGAACGAAGGGGAGAAGACGAGAGAAGGAAGGGAAGAAGACGACAGAAGGAAGGGGAGAACGAAGGGCAAGCGCTGTTGACGGGAGAACGACGAGAGAAACGGCGCCGCGCTCGGGGATGAAGACGAAACAGAGGGTTAAAGACGAAGACGAAACAGCGCCGCGCTCGGGGTATTTGAAGACGAACTTGCACGCTTAACCTAAGCGTGCTAGTCCGCTTAGGTTAAGCGTGCAATTGGGCTGGCCCATGTAAACAACACGCCCATCATATAAGTGCTATTAGGCTCGGAGGAAGATAATTGCACGCCCAGTTCAGGCATGCAACACGCCCAGCCAAAGCGTGCTGTTTCTTCACTCTCCCTCGCCTCTGCACGCTACACATAGGCGTGCACAACCTTGATATCAGTTTTGCACGCGCACTATGAGCGTGCATGCTTCACGTCCATATTAAGCGCACTGTTCAGGCTTTTTCTTCCCACTGTACCCCTTGCACGCCCAACCTATGCGTGCAACACATGCACGCCCAATCTATGCGTGCTAAATGAAGTGCATTTAGACAAAAAAAAAGATTACATATAGTTGTTTCCTATAAATAGTGATATAAGGGGTGTTTTAAGTCAAATTCACTCATATAAGGGGTGTCTGTTAGCCAATTTCTCTTGTGTATAACATATATATATATATATACATATATATATATATATATATATATATATATATATATATACGTTTACAATGAGGCATATGTCCTTAGTGCGAGAACAACACCCAGTATTTTAATCTCAAATATATTCCAATCCCATCCCAATAGAGTTATCACAAACCAGAAATAACCAAACACTAGCCGACTTGCTATTCATTTAGTTATATGTGTATGTTTTAGGAGATTCAAGTATTTAATTATATTATTAATAATAGATTCATCTAAATTTTGCTTAAACATAGAGGAAAAAACTCTTCTCTATATCATAATTCAATTACTAATAATTGACTCTTTCTTATTGTAATAAAATAAAATGTACAATGAGATAGAAACTACAAATAAATTACACCATTTTAACAAACTTTTAGAATAACCTCAACTATCAAGTTACACACCTAAAAAAGAGTATATGAAAATCCAAATTTACAGAAAGAAATATTAATTATATAGATAAAGATAGTCATAATAAATATTTTTTATACTAATAATTGTAATTATTATAACAATATGTATTAGCTTCAGTATTTTGAAGTAATATTTACCTTCCAAAGTCAACTAGCACAAATTCAATTTCTCATTTTATCTTATTTGTATCCCTTCATCTCTATCTAAAAAGCAATATTTTTTCCTAAGACCTCTTAATTCAAGGGTATATGAAAGGGCTGGAATACTTCATGTTCCAATTTATCTTTCCATTAAATTTGTTAAACTCTCCACCTTCATCATTCCCCACTTTTTAACTCCAACTAGAAATTATAATTACTTCAACATGGATTATATGTGTATATAATGTCTTCTCATATATATTAACCTAAAAAATAAACATATTATAAAAGAGATTAAAGACTACAAACAATTTATGTGTAGTGTACCATTAGTTATTATATTGAAAAGAACTATTATTGATATTTTTTGAGTGATTAATACTTTGAGAAAATTTACATTTATTATTTTACATCTATAGAGTAACAATAATTGAAAAAATGCATAAATTACTCATGTGATACCAAAACATATATTAATATTAGTTAAAGAGTCAATGTCTATTACAAAGATCAGATAACCATGAATCTATTACATATAAAATAGAGTTTTTTATAGTTAATTTTCTCGTATTAAACTTATTTTTATTTCCTTTTCCCCCTAAATCCCTCTCCATCAACGCCTCCGTTAATGACCGTTATAATTGTGGATAGCTTTACGATATAAATACTCCTTTATTGTGAAACCTATCATCTTGCCTAATTATAATATGCAATTGAAAGCCCATAAAAATTGTCAACAAAATTAAATTGGATTATAGTTACAAAGAGGGGAGATAAATTAGATTTGTATAGACCGAGTGAGAAATTTGATTGGACAATGACAAAGTTCTATATAAATCAGAATCAAATTTAATTATTTGATTGCTTCTTCCTGAGAGAATCTTGAATTATTAGTATTTAAATTATAATAATGAATTTAATAATCAGATGTAACAATTACATATGCATTGTACTAAATATCATATCCTATCAAACCAAAAATAACAATCAAGAGAAGAATATTTTAGATTTCAATATACACAACAAAATTGATACTGGAACTAATCCTTAAAGTTCAATCACTAAAGAATAAAACATCTCCATGACAATACCATGTACCCATAAATAGTTACATACTTTAGACAACCACATGTTTTACGTTTATCGATTAAATAAAATGGACTATTATCTCATTGGATCATTTTTAATCATTTTATACATTACATTTATCTACGTGGTTCATTCAAAATTTCGTAGACGAACAAGGAAAAACACATTCAAATATATATGTATATATCTAAATCATATTCTTTTCTTACAAAATGTAACCTAAAAAATAAAGCATGTGTGAAGCACGGATGCGAACAACCTAGTATAACTAACAACTAAGATAACATGTAGATTCTCTCGGACAAACAATATCTTCAATGCAAATCAATTCACAGGACAACTTGCAAAGGCATTCACCGGCCCACTAAGGAAGAGTCACAGGCGGGCGCCTATGGTTGGAGGCGGGCAACACTGTCCATCATCAGGAAATCTCACGGACAACCACCGGCAGGCACCAAAAAGCTAGAGGTGGGCGCTACCGTGGTAATTTTAGCGTCTGCAATGTTGTAGTAAAAACACTATAACATTTAACTTCGAAATCCGATTACACCCATCTTTTGAGGAACTAAACTAGACTTCAAGTTATAACTCCTCAACTTGAAATCACTTCATTTGAGTATTAGAGTAGAGAGGAATCACCATTTTAACTCAGTGCAATGTTCTACAACTCACATCTTAGACTCGGTCTCCTTCAACTCTTCGTCTTCCGCTTCGAGTTCGGTCTTGATCTTCCCTTTAGATCTTCTAAGTCTTCAAAGCCTTGAAATTATTCTAAATCACTCGAAATTACTTGATCTTGCACATGTCATGTGGAATAGTCAATGTACCCAAATGTGCACTAATATAGCTTATATAGTACCAAAATACTGTCCAATTCTTGATTATAGACGTGTCGTAGACGTGCATATCAATTATATTCATAACTTTTTTAAATAAAATAAAATTAATATGTTTCACTATTTTGTGATAATTTATATTTTTTAGTTATTTTTATTTTTTTATAAGTATTACATTTTCATATTTTACTATTTAATAACAAATTTAGCTAACAATTAACCTACTTTATTATGGCTCACTGTTGGCTACTTCTATGACTATCACCGATTACCATATGATGCCTCACATAATCTCTTATTTTCTTTTACGTTAGTATGGATGTTGAATTTTGCGTTGATGTGACGAGAAGAAAGAAGATGATTAGCGAATTTTGTTATGAAAATCATTTATAAGTGCTAGTAGCTACTCTACTTCAGAAATTATTTACGCCGTTCAAATTTGGTCTTTTCGGTCGAATTTTGTGCTTGAGATTCGCATGATGTAAGATTGAGTGAATGAACAAACTTGCTGATTCGTTCTATTGTAAGAGCCTATCTACACTCACAAGTAAATATATGTTCACTTAACAAAGTTCTTATGTACTCTCCAGCTAAGCTATTGATTGTGCATAGATGACGACCAAACTAGTGTATTCAAGGCAACACTCACGAATAAATCTATACATAGTTGACAAAATTTTCATGAACTCTCAGCTACAGAGTGTGTAAAAATTGACAAACAAACTAATGCACACTGAAAACAAAACAGATGTTATGCACAATTGACAATATTGTTATAAACTCTCAAAATTCACTGCACATAAGTTGACAAGCAAGCTAATGCTCACTACCAAGCAAACCTATGCACAATTGATAAGATTTGTCTCAGTTACTGAGTGTGCCTAAATAGACAAGTAACCTTATCCATATTTGTTTAAGAATAAACTTATGCATACTCACAAGCAAAATTATCTAAGTTGATAATCAAATTATTGCAAACTCAAGAGAAATAAATAAACGCAAAGAATGACAAGAAACTAATGCACACTAAAGATAAAACTAATGCACACTAATACTCATATTAATGCACATTCATTCATAATAAAAGACCAGTAATAAAAAATATTACACATTTAAAACAAAACTAATACACATTTACACTCCTAATAAATGTGAGTTGGTTAATCCATAATAATTAAATATATCAATACACACTCATCACAAACCAATACAAGCTTTTCTCAGATAAATCTTACCCTAATTTGTATTAGTTAAAGATGCCATAAAATTGTATATTAGTTAATGTTTAGTTGCCTACTCATAGAAGAAGAGAGCAGTAAAGCCAACTCCATACATGTTAAACCCAAACTGTATATTTTCCAAACGTAAGCATCAAGAAAGTTAAGTCTGCGCAGGACAAATGTTGTGGAGGCAGCGAAGAAGTCCATTGCTGCTACCCTCTCCATACTTGCCGACATACTTGTGTACTCCGCTCAGAGTACCATCAATGGCGATTGATGCTTGGCATTCCTTGAGAACTTGAACAAGCTCTGAAAACTCTGGCCTCTTCTCCGGCTCTGTCGACCAACACCGCTCTATTATACCCCGGATCACATCTGGACAACTTTCATCAATAGGAGGCCTCAAATTCTACAAAACCGTTATATATATATTAACTGCTTTGATTTTCATGAATATAAGACTATATACTTCCCCCGTTTCAGGTCCATGTGTATTATGCCCGGACCAATCTGGACTAGACGGGTAGCAGATGAGCCAGACGGGAGATATTTCTTTGTGGACAACTCTCTTCAATAGAATGATATTCATTTTGTAACGGGGGAGTATATAATAACTTATAGGAATGAGCATTAGGTCAAAGAAAAATAGAAAATGCCTAAGATAAATAAAATCACAATTAAAAAGAAGTATTATATAAACACAATCACTATTTATTATCTATAATAAAAATATTTACTTATATTGTGTAAATAATATGATATATTTTTAAGATGCGGTTCGGGTGTAAATAACTCTTATGGTGTAAAATGAGAATAAATCTAACTCGTCGACCATTTCCAGAAATTGCAAGCCGGAGGCCCAAAAATGCATGCCAGAGGCCAAAAATGCATGCCAATAGAAATGCAAGCTGGAAGCTCAAAAATGCATGTTAATAAAAGTGCATGTTAGAGACCCTTTTATACATGTATATTTTGCATGCAGTTTTAACACATTAACATGCATTTTTTGTACATAACCATGCATTTTTTTCACATAAGAATGCACTTTCATTTTTAATCAAAATACAAGTTTATGTGTTGAGAGTGCATGCTTATGTGCGAAAAATGCACGCTTATGTGCTAAAAATGCATGTTAATGTGTTAAAAATGCATGTCAAATATAAATGCTTAAAAAGGTCTCCGGCTTGCAATTTAATTGAGATGCATTTTTGGGACTCCGGCATGCATTTTTATTGGCATGCATTTTTGGACCTCAGGCATGCATTTTTAGACCTCCGACATGCATTTTTTTATTCTCATTTTACACCGTAAGATTTGTTTGCACCTGACACTTTTCCATTTTTTTATTAGCATTATTTCTTTATATATATTTAAAAACTATAATATATCTATAAATTACTCTATTTTAAATATAAAAATATTGGATAAATCGAGTGATACGGGGTTAAAGTACTAGTTCTTATTAAAGATATGTAGAATATTTTTTAAAAATATTTAAAAAATACTTTTTATTAATTATAGTGTTACACCAATATAAAACAATTTTAAAATTTAAAAAAATTAGTGACATATATATTACCTTATATATTTAATATCTAATACTATTATTAATATTTAGACCATATCCAAAAAAAAATCATAGACCAGAGCGAAACACAACAGCTCAGTCTGGATCGTTTTTTACTTATTCCTAGTAAAGTAATAATTAAGTGAAGGAAGGAAGGAAGAAGATGACCTTGTGAGCAGCAGCATAAGCCGCCTGGTAAGCATCGAGATTATGGAAGGGAATGCTTCGTGAGATCATCTCCCACAGTATGAGAGCGAAGCTATACACATCAACCTTTCGCCCGTAAGACTTCTTCTGTATCCTTTCAGGGGCCATCCAACGGTACGTGCCCGCTTTGTCGCCAAACTCATCACGGTTGGCCTCTGGGCAAGCGATGCCGAAATCAGCAATCTTGATGCCGAAAGCCTCATCGATGAGAATGTTTTCAGGTTTGAGGTCCATGTGGATTATGCCCTGAGAGTGTATGTATTTCATTCCCCGTGCGATATCCAAACCTATGTCAATCACTCTCTTCAATGGCAGAGGCGTATGCTTCATCTTGTGCAAGTATAATCTGAGTGACCCGTTTGAATAGTACTCGGTCAGTATATACAGGTACGACTGCTTTCTGCATGCTCCAACTAACTGGACACGACCACACAATAGATTGATCAATTCATAAACAATAACAAAAAAGAAAGATATTCGATCCCTTTCGTCGGTTTGAATTAAGTTTATATTTTTTAATTAATAAGTTTAAAACTATAACTATAAAATTAATATGAAATAACGGTTAATTAAGTTAATTCTTTTTAGTAAATTAAATCTTAAGTTTAACTTTTAATTAAAATAAGTTAAGTATTTTTAAACATGAAATAACTTCTAATCAAATTAAGTAAATGTTATTAAGTTTATTAAATTAAGTTAAGTTTATATTTTTACTTGAATGACTTTAAAACTCTTACTTATCTACCGAGCTTTAATGAATAATATTTGTTTGCATTTACGTATAATGTCTGGTAAATAAGTACTTAAACACTATATATGTTACAATATTTTTTAAATATTTATTAAAATATAAAATCATATATAGATGATGAAAATTTTATGTTTTAAGAAATTCTTAATGAATATAATGTATTTAAATCATAATATTTTATTAAAGAAGTGCATGAATAAATTTTTTTAAGGTTGGAACCAGTATCGGGTTCCGGAACACCGGCCTTCTGAACCGGAACCTTCAGTTCCACATGTTCCAAGGTTCTCCGGTTCTAAGAATTGGGGGACCTGGAACCACCAGTTCCTGTAACCGCCAGTTTCTGGAACTGCCTAATCTCTATCCACTCTTAAAATTTTATTACTCAATATGTTTCAAATTATAGCATAACTTGTTTATTTAAAGCAACATCACTAACCCACCAAAAACATTTCGAGAAGGGGTGTTTGATATTCAAAATCGGTATTTATCGTTTTGAAGGTCTCCAAGCGAAAGTAAGTTATGAATTCAAATAAAAATCACTTAGTATATAGTTAAGTTTTAATGACCTTATAAAAACAAAAAAATAAAGTTAAATAATCTTATTTAATAAGAAAAAAATAAAAATAGTTTTATTACACATACGAGAAAATTTTTTTTTTTATTTCTTTAAATCATAATTTCTGGTCTTTCATTATACATAGATTCGAACATATGATTTGGGTTAAGAAAACTAACATATACCCCATGTCATGTATGAAAATACTTAAATACATATGTTTATATATAAATTGTATTACTTTTATTTATCATATAATTAAATTATAAATAAAGTTATAATATATATTAAGAGATTTTATAATAAGGTGAGATTTGGTTAATTGATAAAATATGATGAAACAATGAATAGTTATTAATTAAAATATATAGTGAGACGTTGTGAATAAATTTATGAGTATTAAAATATTAGATATAATAATAATAATATGAAAGATCCAAATTTGACATCAATCGAATTTGGTTCATTGTGATTTTAAATCGATCATGCTTAAATGTGAGAGCGTTAATACATAGGTATATATATAGATGGATGTTATCAATAAAATTTTGTTTGTGAGCTATATATTTTTATATAATGGTACAACATAAGATGATCTTCTAATGATTTTACACTCCTTTGTAAAGTTCATACTTTAAATTTTATTTATGTAATAAAAATATTTTTTATTTTAACAAAGTTTAATAACAAAGAAATATGTCAATATAAAACATTTAATTTTCTTTTTGTTTTACAAAATAGTATCACATAATTTGATTCAATTTAATATAACATAAAAAATAATCATGAAATACATATATTAGGGCTTGATCCTTAGGGATAAAATATACTTCATAATAACTTTAATTACTTGTTAGTATATGTTTAGAGTAACGAATTATGAATTAGACTAAGACATAATTATCTTAGTATTTGTTCTTAAAAGTGTGGGATTCTTTTAAATCTAATAACTAGAAGAGAGATGATAGTAAAATCAATACAAATAGGAGAAATAAAGACCCTATTTAAAAAATTACACCTAGAAAATTAAAGATTTACATTAAGGAAAAAACTTTAAAAGAAGCTATATAGTTGTGAGGTTGGCTTCAACCAACTAGAATAATAGAGTCGGGTCTTTTGATATCCATATAACAATAGCATGTATGTATGTATATGAAAGTGGTTTATACCATAAACTTAATATCTCATTTTTCAAACGACCCCTTAAGCCTACCACAACATTCTAAAGTATTCTTGATTTTTCCTTGGGCTGTTTTTCATGCCCACGTCATTCGTCCAAAACCCATCTAGCTTAATTACAACGTGCACTTTTTAATTAGTCATCATGTATGTACAAATAGAAGCAGATTGTATAACTCTAGTAAAAGTTAGAACTTGCAATACAAATCATGATTGTGTACATACAAGCAGATTGTTTAACTCTAGTATAAGTTAGAACTTACAATACAAATCATGATTCACTTTCACCAGAATACCTTTAAAACATTAGGACGATACTGAGTACAAGTTGTATATACCTAACATCTACTAGGACAAGAAGATATATATATAGTTTTTTCTAACGTGGATCATAAATACACCGTATAAGAAACCTTAGTATAAAACTAAAACTTAGGGGAAAAAGTAATTAACTCGTCACAATAAAATTTTAATTATTCCAATATTAAAATTAACAAAACCTTTATATATACCTTCACCTATATTCCTATAATACAAGTCAGAAAAATTGGAATTAAGTAATTACCTTAATGACATTGTGGTGGTGAAGGCGAGAGAGAAGAGTAACTTCTCGGTTAAACTGTTTCTCCAACCGCGCTTTCAACTGCCTGTCGTTGGTTGTAGTGATAATCTTAACCGCCACAGACTGGCCGTTGTATATTCCATGGTAAAGCACGCTATAAGCTCCACGAGCAAACCAATCTCCGACCTGTAATCGCGAAAGATCAACCAAGTATACGCCGCCGGCGTCATTCTTGGGGAAGGAAGCAGCCTCTCCTCCATACTCTTCTGATAGCCAAAGCTTTATGACTCCATTGTTAAACAGTTCTGAAACCAAACCGCAAAAGTCAATTACCCAACTTAATTGGTCGATGAATTCATTCCGTATAGACTTGGATAATACACGAATATGCAAAGGGCCTAAGGAATATTCTTTTTGTTGATTTCTAAACCCCGAATATATTACATATACTCCTACATTTTTTCTTATGGAATCGTTCAACTACCTACCGTGATATCTCTCCTAGACTCCTAGTACTAATAATCGCGTTTAATGAATATGATGCTTAATGTAAGTGCTGGTTTCGTTGGACACTTACAAACGCGGGAAGTTTAATACAAGGAAAATAAATATATGAATTCGGAGTAGGAAAATTGAATTAATGGGAATTGGAAAAATATATGTCTAGGATAGGACGTGATAGAATATTAATAAAGAACATAACTTAATCCGGTCTTATTTTTGATAAAGTAAAATTTAGTATAAATACAGAAGAGAACAATATTTCTTAGGATGAAAACTGTTGGAGCCCGGGAATGAACGCGTAGTCAACACTCTACGCGTGGACTTTTATTCTCTGACTGGGGGATGTTGACTTCTCTTCGTGTAGTAAGTTGTGCTTCTTGCTCGCTGACTCCTTCACGTATCTTGAGGTATGAGCTTCGGGTACCTGCGTATCAAACCCAGAGGAGGGAGGCCTCTGGATTTGACTCTCCGACGATCAAGTCAGTATTCATTCGTGTAAAGTTTCTATACGAAGTAGTATGTATTATATGCGTGAGGCTTAAGTAAAGAGAGAGAAAGAGAGAAAATGTAAGTGTTCGCGAAGGGATGATTGGGATTTGAACGGAATTTGGTATACACGTAGCGAGAAACGAGAGCTCTCGATATTGCAAAAAGTAACGAGAATGAACAGTGATCACCCTGCTTCTACTTTCCTCTTCTCTATTTATAGGGTGGGACTTGGAGTGGGCCTTTTTCCTGATGGGCCGCGCTTTTTTCCCTCAATATGGGCTTAAGGGTAAAAAGGGGTCCAACATCCACCCCTTAGGGTTTGCGTGGACTTTACGCGTAAACCATACATCCCTCGTTGGAGCCCCTTTGTCTTCCCTTCATCTTATACCGTCCTTTTACCTTCTGCCACGTGTCGCTTGCTTATTGGACCTCTTCTGACATTGCTTCCAATATATAAAGGGAGAAGAAGCGCCGGTTCCCCTTTTCTTCTTGCTTTTCTCCTTGTTTCTTCTCCCTCTCCAACCGTTTCCTTCCTCCGGCGAGCTTTGCTGTCTACTGGTGCTCTTGGTGGTTTTCCGGCGATCTTTCCGATTGCACTGGCGCGCACCCGAACTCTTAGTGAATCCATCGAACTCCTTGCACTTCCTCCTCCGCCCTCCATGTCAGGTTAGAAACTCTGTTCTCCGGCGTCGTTTATCTTCTTAACGGAGCTTTTTGCTTCTACTATTCCGGCGTGCGGGTGGCGGTGGGTGGCCTTCTCAGGTTATTATAATGAGGCGGCGTGATAGATGGGTGTTCCCCTTTCTCGCCGGCCGCCTGAGTGGGGTTTCTTCCTCCATCGCCGTTTATCGTTTGGGATTCTGGGTTGATATGTTTTTTTAATAAATGTCACGTCCGTGCCGTCGTTTCACCTTCCCTGTCACATCAACTATTCCGTCTTTTCAACTTCCATCGCACTTTTCGATGTACTGTTTGAGGATAAAAAACCCCTTTTGCCCCTGCCCTTTCGAATTCCTCTTTTCTTTAGGTTGGGTACGGTTTTTTTGGGAGAGATTAATAATGTTTTCCGCGAGTACCTTTGTTTTTACTTAAACCGTATTTCGCGAGAATTCATTATTTCTATCATGCTCCTAAGAATTATCTTGTGCCCATTCTAGGTCCTAGCTCCTCCAGCGACTCGCGTTCGACGTCTTCGTCCAGTGCTTCTTCGTCCAATACCCACCCCGAAGCTTCCCCTATACGAACCGCCTTCGCGCAAGGTGAACATGCCTTGACAACCCTGAAGCCCGCCAACTCTACACTCGCGGAGCCTCGCGTGATAATCCCGGAGGAGCTACAGGGGCACATTTCCTCCAGTGAAAATTTACACGAAGCGTGTTCCGGGTCTTCGTCTAAAGGGTATGGGAAGCAATTTCGCTGGGGAACGCTCTACGTTGTCTCTTTCAGACCTAAAGAATATCGCTAACCGGTATCCCTTTCCCAAGGGTACTATCCTAGCGCTTCCCGAAGAAGGTTGTAAGATGGCCTTCAACTTCGATGGTTGGTATGCGATAAGCAAGCAAGCGTTGGAAGCTGGTTTTCGTCTCCCTTTGCCTCCTTGGGTTCAAATTTATCTCAGAGCTACACATTTCAGCCCTACCCAACTTCACCCGATGGTCTGGCGAGCCGTCTCCATTTATACTATGCGTGCCCAAGACATCGGGTCGAAGCCTTTGGCCTCGCGTTTTAACTTTGTTTACTCTCCTCGAAGGATAACTGGCAACATCGGTCTTTTTACTATGCGAACATTGGTGGAGTCGGCGTAAAAGTTTCCTACAAATGAGAACATCTGGAAGACGCAGTGGTTTCTATTCCGTCCTCCACCCGAGGATACCTTCGCGTATGGTATCCGGACAGAGGTTTATCTTTCTGACTTTACTGCTGATAAAGATTTAAAGGCAAACTTCATTGCTCGTTACACCGATTATCCTTCTTCTTCCCTCTGTGTATTCTTACGCGAGGTTATGCCTAAGCTTCGTGAAGAGAGGGGCTCAGCCCTCGCCATCCTCCTGTTGGTTGAATCTTGACTAATAGTTTTTGTGTGACTTTATCACTGTCTTTTTTAACGTGTTTCTTTCCTTTTGCAGGCTCAGACTATTTTGACCTTCTTGACTCTCTGCCCCATATAGACGCGAAGCGTGGTAAAGAGACCACAAGCACCGCGAAGTCTGTCGGTCGTGTAGAATCTGATGGAGGTCACAGTGCTCCCCGTGGGGACACTCCTGTCCCTAATCCTTCGTCCCAGCCTAGGCCCTCCGGTGGTGGTGCCGGGACTTCGCGAGAAAAGAAAAGGAAGAGGACGGAGGCGTCCCCTAAAAAATGACTTCCTCGCCCGAAGAAAGTTCGCGAGACTGGTTCTAGCTCTAAACGAGAGAGCTCTTTTGATGACATCTTTCCTTCTCTTGAGGCCGTCGCGGCCCTTACAGCTCCGGAGCTACTTCCTCCTCTGCCTCTGCCAGTCCAAGGGGAGTTGGATTCTGCTGTTGTTTCCCGCGAACAGATCATGCTATTGGTAAGACTTCGTTTCTACTTAGTATGCTACTCCTGATATGCGTTATCTGACGCGTTCTGTTCCAGGCCATGCAACTAATCTATACTGCGGATTCTCATGACGTTGACGAGGAGAGTCAGGGAGCGTCTGAAGCTCTCCGCGAAGAAGCGAAGAAAGCTGCTGTCAAGGCCTAAGGAGGAAGAAGAGAAGAGGGTTCGTATTGAAAAGGATTTGGAGGCTACGCGGGTTCAACTGGAGGCTGAGCGATCTCTGCGGGTGGCTGAGCAATCTCGACATGCTAAGGAGATAGCCGAATTTAAGGAGAAGCGTGCGCAGGAGATACGTGATGCCCGCTTTAAGGCTGTAAATTACTACGTGGGTGGATTCCGCGGAGCCCGCCGTGCCTCTTACGAAGGTAGCTATTGTCTCGTCCTGTACCATCTTATGACGAAAGTGCAGCTCAAAAGTAGGTGGGATCACAGACTTTGTGCTGGATAAGAATGACCGCCTTGGCTTTGACCCGGCTCCTCCTCCTTACATTGCTCCTCCGTTGGGACTTTTGTCGACGATGGCGAAGATCCCTTAGAGGCCTGGGATGTCCGTTCCTTCCGTTCTGACAAGGGAGTGGTTCCGGAGAAGAGTCATTGCCTGCCTAATCCCGCGGCTGCCTTTTCTGCGGACCCTGCTCCTCCAAATCGTTGATTGATCGCTACTCAGTGTTGTTTTTTGCTTGTTTTATGTTTTAGTATTTTTCCATGGAACTATTTAATGTACCTATCACCCCCTTTGCTCTTTCGTGTGTTCCACACGAAATAGTAAGATCAAACAGTATTTACCTTTATCGTATTATGCACTTCTTCGTATATATTTATCGTTTTAACTCATATGGTCTTAAAAACACTGCTCGTGATAGAAAGGAAAAAATACAACGAATAACCCGAACTCCTCTTTCTTCTTGAGCGTGTCCTGTTTAGTTTTCTGCTTGATTTTCGCGATGCTTCGGTGTACCCGGTGTTGCGCTACCAGGTGTTTCGTGTTGTTTCTCCCCCTTTGTCCGTTCGTGTTCTGCATGATAAAAGAGTAAGTATGTGTTCATCGGATTTTCTTTTGAATCGTGGGTTTTACCTTTTCGCTCGAGCTTTCTTCCGGCCATCGAGCGTCTTCGTGTACAAGAGTGGTGTTATCTTCCTTCCTGTATATGATTTGGTTAAGGGGACTGGTGTAAACAATCGCGGGTTAAATTGATGGAACTGCTCGGTTTACCTTTCTCGTTATCTTCGGGCAGCCTTGCTCTTATTGAGACTTGCGCTTCATTTTTTGAGGATTTGCTTGATCAATGCTCCTGATGGAGGCTTACTTGGCGTTGCTCCAACTTGGTTGGGGGCTTACACGTCTGTTTCAAAGGTGCTTCGCATATTGAAGGCTTACCCGCAATGCTCCTGGGCCAAGGAGGCTTACTTGGCGTTGCTCCCCCGGAGGCTTACACGACTTTTTCAAAGGTGCTTCGCACATCGAAGGCTTACCCGCAATGCTCCTGGGCCAAGGAGGCTTACTTGGCGTTTCTCCCCCGGAGGCTTACACGACTTTTGTACGCTTCGCGTAGCAAAGGCTTTTTATTCTGAGGACAACATTTATCACGTTAGAATTATCACATTATTATATTACATGTATGTAAGTGTAGGTGTATCGTACCTTGATGCTACGCACCGGAGCACGCTAGGGCTAGCTTATTCTTCCGTTTCGACGGGTTTATTCATGTTCTGATAATGATGTTTATGGTTAGTACTTTTATGTGCCTTTGGCTTTTAGTTTCTTAATTCGAGATGAGAATTTATACCTGACGATTGCGGCTTTAGGGATAATACCTTCGCAACCGCATCACGTTCCAAGAGTTCGCGATCCGGTTACCGGTAAAGTCCTTCAGCCTGTATGCGCCTGGGGCGACTTCTTCGTCTATAATGTACGGGCCTTCCCAGCTTGGGTCCAGTTTTCCACCTTCGGTTTTGCGGAGGACGAGGTCGCCCTTCGCAAAGCCTCTTGCTTTGATAGATTTGTTGTAGTACTTGGCGACTCCGGCTTTGTAGTTTGCAGCCCGGATGGAGGCCATGGCTCTGATCTCTTCGCGTAAATGGAGCTCTGTTTGCATCTTTTCGCTGTTCGTGTTGTTGTCAAAGTGGAGCACTCTATCGTTGGGGAAGAGGTGCTCTACTGGGACGACCGCTTCAATCCCATAGGCCAACACAAAGGGAGTCTCGCCTGTTGCTTTTTGCTGGTAGTCCGGTTGCCCATAGAACTAACGGGAGCATTTCTACCTACTTTCCTCGCGCTCCGTCTAGTCGCTTCTTTAAATCATTAACAATGATTTTGTTTGCCGCTTCTACCTGACCATTGCAATGTGGGTGTGCAACAGACGCGAACTTTAGACGAATGCCGAGGTCGTCGCACCACTGTACCAACTTCGGGGTGTTGAATTGCGGCCCTCTATCCGTGACGATCTCCTGTGGCAGACCATAACGGCAAATGATGTTCTGCCATAAGAATTTCTTTACGTTGGGGACGGTTGTATTGGCTAGTGGTATGGCCTCGATCCACTTCGTGAAGTAGTCGATTGCCACTATGATGAACTCCAACTGTCCAGGAGCCTTCGGCGAGAATGGTCCCACAGATCCAGTCCCCACATCGCGAAAGGACAAGGACCTGCCATGATCTGCATTTCCACCCCCGGCTGATGAGAGGCCGGGGCGTGGCGTTGGCATGCCTGACATTCGCGTGCAAACTTTAGCGCATCCTTCCTCATAGTCATTCAGTAGTGCCCCTGCTGCAGTGCTTTATACACCAAGGCCCTCCATCCAGCATGCGTTACGCATAACCCCGCGTGCAACTCCACAATCATACTCTGACCATCCTTCTCAGAGAGGCAACGCAGCTCCCGCGTCATGAACCCGCGTATAGCTCCCCCTGGTTAATATAGAAACGCGTAGCTTGTACCTCTAACTTCCTCTTCTCACGAGGGTTTTCTGGTACTACGCCATCGTCTAGGTACTTCATGATCGGGCTATGCCAGTCATCAACAGCCATATCAACGGCCATCATTTCGAATAGCTGCCTGATTTCCCTCTCATCACTCCTTCGTGTCCAGATGGGCTTGGAGCCTTTGTTTTCTTCTTTTATTCTCAGGCGGGACGCGATTTTCGCGAGGTTGTCAGCTTCATCGTTCTTTTCTCGAGGGATGATTGTGAGCTGGAATTGCTTGAATAGAGAACGAAGTGTGCCAGCTCTCACGAGGTATCTTGGCAGGTTGCTTGTCTTGGCTTCGTATAGCCCATGCATCTGTTGTACCACGACCTCAGAATCACGGAAACACTCCACTTTCTCTATGGAGTTGGCTAATGCGATCTCCATTCCTGCTATTAGTGCTTCATATTCGGCTTCGTTGTTGGTTGCAGTAAAGTTCAGATTAATGGCGTGCTATGAATTACACCTTCTGGTGAAATCAGGGCTACACCTGCCCCACAACCCTCTGCGTTCACGGCTCCATCTACCTACAACTGCCACCCCTTCTCATCAGATGTATTCACAGCCTCACGGAAGCTTGTCTCGACCGTGAAGTCTGCTAGCGCTTGTGCCTTGATAACCGGCCTTGGTCTGTATTCGATGTCGAACTCGGATAACTCAACCACCCACTTCGTGAGCCGGCCAGACGCCGTTGGCCTGTGAAGGAGGGAGTGTAAAGGTAGGTTAGTTAGTACCTGAATTGTGTGGGCGTGGAAGTATGGCCTCAATCTTCGCGCTGCTACGACTAGCGCGAAGACGGCTTTCTCCACGGGGGCATAGTGCTCTTCGGTCGCGAGTAATGCCTTGCTTATAAAGTAGATAGGCCTTTGCGCCTCGCGAGTAAGACCGCGCTCACCGCCCTTTCCCCGACTGAGATATACAACTGCAAACTTTCCCCCGGAGTGGGTGAGGACAACGTTGGTAGCTGGGTTAGGTGCTCTTTCAGTTTCGCGAACGCCTCTTCGCACTCATCTGTCCATTGGAAGCTCTTTGGCCTTCTTAGGATATCAAAAAATGGCAGGTTTCGTTCAGCTAGCTTCGCGCAGAATCTCCCCAAGTAATTTACTGACCCTACAAATCGTTGAACCTCATTGATGCTGCGTGGTGGCGCCATATCGAGGACCGCCTTGACTTTCGCAGGGTTTACCTGAATCCCCCGATTGCTGATTTGAAACCCAGGAACTTCCCCTCCGTTACACCGAAAACGCACTTCTCCGGGTTCAGGCTCATGCCGTATTTGCGTAGCGTGTCAAACACCTCCGCCAAGTCACGCGCATGGTTCTCTTGTTTCTTGCTCTTCACCACAATATCGTCCACGTACGCTTCGACCGTTACGACCCATCATGCCTCGAAAAATCTTGTCTACCAGTCTCTGGAAAGTTGCCCGCGTTTTTTAATCCGAACGGCATTACCTTGTAGCAAAAGGTGTCCTTGTCCGTGATAAATGAAGTGTGCTCGGCATCCGCGCGATTCATGGGAACTTGGCTGTACCCTGAGTATGCGTCGAGGAAACTCAAGGCCTCATGCCCTTCTGTAGAGTCGACGAGCTGGTCTATGGCCGGCAGCGGGTAACTGTCCTTGGGACATGCCTTGTTCAGGTCCGTGAAGTCCACACACATACGCCACTTGCATGTGTCTTTCTTTGGTACCATAACTACGTTAGCCAGCCACTTCGGGTACTGGACGGGTTCCACGAAACCTGCCTTGAGCAGCTTTGCCAATTCTGCGCCTGCGGCCTTGTTCTTGGGCCCTGCCTGTTTCCTCTTGCGTTGTCTTCTTGGTATTGCATCTGGCTGGATGGCCAATGAGTGGCTCATAACCTCTGGCGGGATGCCCTTTAGATCGCGAGGTGTCCACGCGAAGACGTCCCGCGACCCTGATAACAGCCGTACTATCTCCTCGGCTACTGCCGGCCGCACCCGACGGATAACTTTTCGTGCTCTGACACGAACGGCGTGATGGTGTCACAAGGGATGTTTTCTGCCTCTTCGCGTACTTTCTCCGCATGATCTGGCATTCGCGGGTCTAACTCCGCTTCCTCTTCGTCAGTTGGTAAACTCACGCGTACCTGGCTAGTGTGTACCGCTTTTCTGTTTGCCTTTTTCTGATGAGTGGTAGCAAGTTCGGCTCTCTTCTTGATTCCCTCGCGCAGTCCCCGTGCCGCACACCGTGGGAACTTCACGCAGAAATGGCTTATCAAGACCGTTGCTTCGAAACGCATAAGAGAATCGCGTCCGATGATAGCGTTATACGAAGACGTTATGGGGATGACCAGGAAATCTACGAGCACTGCCTTCGCGGGCCACCCTCATCTCTGAGTATCATGTCCAGCGTTATCACACCAGAAGCTTTTACTGAATCTCCCTTAAAGCCGACCAGATTACACTCTGTTGGCCTCAACTGGCTCTTGTCGATCCCTAACTTCTCTAAAGCGTCCCAGTACAGGATATCAGCCGCACTGCCTGTATCCACCATCACTCTCTTTACCATCTTTGTACCAAGCTGAATATGGATTACCAGTGGGTCAGCATCCGCGTGGCCCATTCGTTGACATCTTTCTCGGTGAATGTCAATCGGTATGGCTCTCTTATTTCTTCTCGAACTAGCATTAAAGGTCTTCCTGACGGGAGGTGGTGTTGAGGCTCTGCGCTGCTCTGCCCTGCTCCGCGAGCCTAGGCGTATGTCTGCCTGATATCGTGCCAACAAAACCATCCGGTGGAGGGAAGTTCTCGGTTTGTCCGCGATTGTTTTGGTTGGGCCGTGGTGTGCTCGTTCCAGTCCGCTGGGCGGACATCACTCTCCGGTTCTCGCGTCAGCCTCCTGCCTGAGGATCGGCAGTCTGAAGAGTCGTGATTCTTTGTTTTATGCCTCTCGCACCACATTGGCTGTCGTTCTACTGACCTCCTTCCTCCTCGACCTCCCCCTGCGCGATGCTGGCCATGAGGTTCTGGGCTTGAAATCTTCCCTACTGATCCCGCGGCGGCGTGGGATTTACCCGCGTATCATAACTCTGCCTCCTTGGCCTGCTCTGATCGCTATGCCTCTTAGGACCCCAGCCCTGGCTGCTTTTCTGACTTGGGCCTTGCGATCCCTGGCCCGTTATCATCTTTCCTGTATCTCTTCGTGTGCCCTTTCCAACATTCTTTCGTATGTGAGGCCCTTCTTCCTGCTCATTCGGTCTTTGAACTCGGTGCCATTACACAATCCGCGAAGAAACACGTACTTGGCCGTGTCGTCTTTGAAGTTGGTGGCTTGGATGACCACGGCCGTGAACCTGGCCACGTAATCAGCTAAGGGCTCGTCTGGGCCCTGTTGTATGCCTTCTGTATGTTGCATTACCACTTCTTGCTTGCGCGAGGCGTTGAAGTGGCTGAGGAATCTTCCTTCCAGATCGGCAAAGCTTGTTATAACTCCCTTGGGAAGGGCCAGGATCCAACTTAGGGCTGCCCTAGATAGCGTGTCGAGAAACCCTTGCACATCGTCGCGTCGTCAGCGTTGCTCGCGAGCATGGCATAGCGATACCGGCTAGCGTGCTCTACAGGGTCTTCGCTTCCTGTATATTCTTTCACTGACGGGTACTTGAAATCTCCGCGCACCGCGGCGTGCGTAATGTGGTCAGCGAAGATTGTAGTAGGCTCGCGAGGCTGTCTCGGGGCGTACGTGGGGAAATACGGGTCGTAGGGGAAGGTTGGCGAAGCGTTAGCGTACATGGGGGATCTTGGGTAGTGTTCTGGATATGCTGTTCGCGTGGCGGCGGAGCTGGCATTTGGAAGTACGGCTGTTCACGATCGTGTCTGCGCGGTGGTCCATATGGGGTCTGCCCTCGGTAGCTGTACATGTCAGGGTAGGTTTCGCGTGAGTAGTAGTCGGAAGGGGTACGGTCGGCCGTTCCCCTACCGTGGTGGGATCTGTCCGCGGACCGTGCGCTATTCGCCATTGTACTCTCTCCAGATGTGGAAATCTTCGAGCTC
>NW_027369492.1:0-42326 GCF_046119375.1 Phyllobates terribilis
ATGCCAGCTCCTTTCATTCAGTCAGTAGCTTCAAACATTTCTGGTATATGAAAAACATGTTTTTCAATGGCAAAAATCAATGAATATTGTAAATGCACAAACAGTAATATCTCCACATTGCAAGGTGCAATTCTGAAATTTTTTGCTTTTTCCTGCTAATCCTAGCATGATAAAGAAGATTCAAAGAGAGTGAGATGCCAGCTCCTTTCATTCAGTCAGTAGCTTCAAACATTTCTGGACGTTTTTCAATGGCAAAAATCAATGAATATTGTAAATGCACAAACAGTAATATCTCCACATTGCACGGTGCAATTCTGAAATTTTTAGCTTTTTCCTGTTAATCCTAGCATGATAAAGAAGATTCAAAGAGAGTGAGATGCCAGCTCCTTTCATTCAGTCAGTAGCTTCAAACATTTCTGGTATATGAAAAACATGTTTTTCAATGGCAAAAATCAATGAATATTGTAAATGCACAAACAGTAATATCTCCACATTGCAAGGTGCAATTCTGAAATTTTTTGCTTTTTCCTGCTAATCCTAGCATGATAAAGAAGATTCAAAGAGAGTGAGATGCCAGCTCCTTTCATTCAGTCAGTAGCTTCAAACATTTCTGGACGTTTTTCAATGGCAAAAATCAATGAATATTGTAAATGCACAAACAGTAATATCTCCACATTGCAAGGTGCAATTCTGAAATTTTTAGCTTTTTCCTGTTAATCCTAGCATGATAAAGAAGATTCAAAGAGAGTGAGATGCCAGCTCCTTTCATTCAGTCAGTAGCTTCAAACATTTCTGGTATATGAAAAACATGTTTTTCAATGGCAAAAATCAATGAATATTGTAAATGCACAAACAGTAATATCTCCACATTGCACGGTGCAATTCTGAAATTTTTAGCTTTTTCCTGTTAATCCTAGCATGATAAAGAAGATTCAAAGAGAGTGAGATGCCAGCTCCTTTCATTCAGTCAGTAGCTTCAAACATTTCTGGTATATGAAAAACATGTTTTTCAATGGCAAAAATCAATGAATATTGTAAATGCACAAACAGTAATATCTCCACATTGCACGGTGCAATTCTGAAATTTTTAGCTTTTTCCTGTTAATCCTAGCATGATAAAGAAGATTCAAAGAGAGTGAGATGCCAGCTCCTTTCATTCAGTCAGTAGCTTCAAACATTTCTGGACGTTTTCAATGGCAAAAATCAATGAATATTGTAAATGCACAAACAGTAATATCTCCACATTGCACGGTGCAATTCTGAAATTTTTTGCTTTTTCCTGCTAATCCTAGCATGATAAAGAAGATCAAAGAGAGTGAGATGCCAGCTCCTTTCATTCAGTCAGTAGCTTCAAACATTTCTGGACGTTTTTCAATGGCAAAAATCAATGAATATTGTAAATGCACAAACAGTAATATCTCCACATTGCACGGTGCAATTCTGAAATTTTTAGCTTTTTCCTGTTAATCCTAGCATGATAAAGAAGATTCAAAGAGAGTGAGATGCCAGCTCCTTTCATTCAGTCAGTAGCTTCAAACATTTCTGGTATATGAAAAACATGTTTTTCAATGGCAAAAATCAATGAATATTGTAAATGCACAAACAGTAATATCTCCACATTGCAAGGTGCAATTCTGAAATTTTTTGCTTTTTCCTGCTAATCCTAGCATGATAAAGAAGATTCAAAGAGAGTGAGATGCCAGCTCCTTTCATTCAGTCAGTAGCTTCAAACATTTCTGGACGTTTTTCAATGGCAAAAATCAATGAATATTGTAAATGCACAAACAGTAATATCTCCACATTGCAAGGTGCAATTCTGAAATTTTTAGCTTTTTCCTGTTAATCCTAGCATGATAAAGAAGATTCAAAGAGAGTGAGATGCCAGCTCCTTTCATTCAGTCAGTAGCTTCAAACATTTCTGGTATATGAAAAACATGTTTTTCATGGCAAAAATCAATGAATATTGTAAATGCACAAACAGTAATATCTCCACATTGCACGGTGCAATTCTGAAATTTTTAGCTTTTTCCTGTTAATCCTAGCATGATAAAGAAGATTCAAAGAGAGTGAGATGCCAGCTCCTTTCATTCAGTCAGTAGCTTCAAACATTTCTGGTATATGAAAAACATGTTTTTCAATGGCAAAAATCAATGAATATTGTAAATGCACAAACAGTAATATCTCCACATTGCACGGTGCAATTCTGAAATTTTTTGCTTTTTCCTGCTAATCCTAGCATGATAAAGAAGATTCAAAGAGAGTGAGATGCCAGCTCCTTTCATTCAGTCAGTAGCTTCAAACATTTCTGGTATATGAAAAACATGTTTTTCAATGGCAAAAATCAATGAATATTGTAAATGCACAAACAGTAATATCTCCACATTGCAAGGTGCAATTCTGAAATTTTTTGCTTTTTCCTGCTAATCCTAGCATGATAAAGAAGATTCAAAGAGAGTGAGATGCCAGCTCCTTTCATTCAGTCAGTAGCTTCAAACATTTCTGGACGTTTTTCAATGGCAAAAATCAATGAATATTGTAAATGCACAAACAGTAATATCTCCACATTGCACGGTGCAATTCTGAAATTTTTAGCTTTTCCTGTTAATCCTAGCATGATAAAGAAGATTCAAAGAGAGTGAGATGCCAGCTCCTTTCATTCAGTCAGTAGCTTCAAACATTTCTGGTATATGAAAAACATGTTTTTCAATGGCAAAAATCAATGAATATTGTAAATGCACAAACAGTAATATCTCCACATTGCAAGGTGCAATTCTGAAATTTTTTGCTTTTTCCTGCTAATCCTAGCATGATAAAGAAGATTCAAAGAGAGTGAGATGCCAGCTCCTTTCATTCAGTCAGTAGCTTCAAACATTTCTGGACGTTTTTCAATGGCAAAAATCAATGAATATTGTAAATGCACAAACAGTAATATCTCCACATTGCAAGGTGCAATTCTGAAATTTTTAGCTTTTTCCTGTTAATCCTAGCATGATAAAGAAGATTCAAAGAGAGTGAGATGCCAGCTCCTTTCATTCAGTCAGTAGCTTCAAACATTTCTGGTATATGAAAAACATGTTTTTCAATGGCAAAAATCAATGAATATTGTAAATGCACAAACAGTAATATCTCCACATTGCACGGTGCAATTCTGAAATTTTTAGCTTTTTCCTGTTAATCCTAGCATGATAAAGAAGATTCAAAGAGAGTGAGATGCCAGCTCCTTTCATTCAGTCAGTAGCTTCAAACATTTCTGGTATATGAAAAACATGTTTTTCAATGGCAAAAATCAATGAATATTGTAAATGCACAAACAGTAATATCTCCACATTGCACGGTGCAATTCTGAAATTTTTAGCTTTTTCCTGTTAATCCTAGCATGATAAAGAAGATTCAAAGAGAGTGAGATGCCAGCTCCTTTCATTCAGTCAGTAGCTTCAAACATTTCTGGACGTTTTTCAATGGCAAAAATCAATGAATATTGTAAATGCACAAACAGTAATATCTCCACATTGCACGGTGCAATTCTGAAATTTTTTGCTTTTTCCTGCTAATCCTAGCATGATAAAGAAGATTCAAAGAGAGTGAGATGCCAGCTCCTTTCATTCAGTCAGTAGCTTCAAACATTTCTGGACGTTTTTCAATGGCAAAAATCAATGAATATTGTAAATGCACAAACAGTAATATCTCCACATTGCACGGTGCAATTCTGAAATTTTTAGCTTTTTCCTGTTAATCCTAGCATGATAAAGAAGATTCAAAGAGAGTGAGATGCCAGCTCCTTTCATTCAGTCAGTAGCTTCAAACATTTCTGGTATATGAAAAACATGTTTTTCAATGGCAAAAATCAATGAATATTGTAAATGCACAAACAGTAATATCTCCACATTGCAAGGTGCAATTCTGAAATTTTTTGCTTTTTCCTGCTAATCCTAGCATGATAAAGAAGATTCAAAGAGAGTGAGATGCCAGCTCCTTTCATTCAGTCAGTAGCTTCAAACATTTCTGGACGTTTTTCAATGGCAAAAATCAATGAATATTGTAAATGCACAAACAGTAATATCTCCACATTGCAAGGTGCAATTCTGAAATTTTTAGCTTTTTCCTGTTAATCCTAGCATGATAAAGAAGATTCAAAGAGAGTGAGATGCCAGCTCCTTTCATTCAGTCAGTAGCTTCAAACATTTCTGGTATATGAAAAACATGTTTTTCAATGGCAAAAATCAATGAATATTGTAAATGCACAAACAGTAATATCTCCACATTGCACGGTGCAATTCTGAAATTTTTAGCTTTTTCCTGTTAATCCTAGCATGATAAAGAAGATTCAAAGAGAGTGAGATGCCAGCTCCTTTCATTCAGTCAGTAGCTTCAAACATTTCTGGTATATGAAAAACATGTTTTTCAATGGCAAAAATCAATGAATATTGTAAATGCACAAACAGTAATATCTCCACATTGCACGGTGCAATTCTGAAATTTTTTGCTTTTTCCTGCTAATCCTAGCATGATAAAGAAGATTCAAAGAGAGTGAGATGCCAGCTCCTTTCATTCAGTCAGTAGCTTCAAACATTTCTGGTATATGAAAAACATGTTTTTCAATGGCAAAAATCAATGAATATTGTAAATGCACAAACAGTAATATCTCCACATTGCAAGGTGCAATTCTGAAATTTTTTGCTTTTTCCTGCTAATCCTAGCATGATAAAGAAGATTCAAAGAGAGTGAGATGCCAGCTCCTTTCATTCAGTCAGTAGCTTCAAACATTTCTGGACGTTTTTCAATGGCAAAAATCAATGAATATTGTAAATGCACAAACAGTAATATCTCCACATTGCACGGTGCAATTCTGAAATTTTTAGCTTTTTCCTGTTAATCCTAGCATGATAAAGAAGATTCAAAGAGAGTGAGATGCCAGCTCCTTTCATTCAGTCAGTAGCTTCAAACATTTCTGGTATATGAAAAACATGTTTTTCAATGGCAAAAATCAATGAATATTGTAAATGCACAAACAGTAATATCTCCACATTGCAAGGTGCAATTCTGAAATTTTTTGCTTTTTCCTGCTAATCCTAGCATGATAAAGAAGATTCAAAGAGAGTGAGATGCCAGCTCCTTTCATTCAGTCAGTAGCTTCAAACATTTCTGGACGTTTTTCAATGGCAAAAATCAATGAATATTGTAAATGCACAAACAGTAATATCTCCACATTGCAAGGTGCAATTCTGAAATTTTTAGCTTTTTCCTGTTAATCCTAGCATGATAAAGAAGATTCAAAGAGAGTGAGATGCCAGCTCCTTTCATTCAGTCAGTAGCTTCAAACATTTCTGGTATATGAAAAACATGTTTTTCAATGGCAAAAATCAATGAATATTGTAAATGCACAAACAGTAATATCTCCACATTGCACGGTGCAATTCTGAAATTTTTAGCTTTTTCCTGTTAATCCTAGCATGATAAAGAAGATTCAAAGAGAGTGAGATGCCAGCTCCTTTCATTCAGTCAGTAGCTTCAAACATTTCTGGTATATGAAAAACATGTTTTTCAATGGCAAAAATCAATGAATATTGTAAATGCACAAACAGTAATATCTCCACATTGCACGGTGCAATTCTGAAATTTTTAGCTTTTTCCTGTTAATCCTAGCATGATAAAGAAGATTCAAAGAGAGTGAGATGCCAGCTCCTTTCATTCAGTCAGTAGCTTCAAACATTTCTGGTATATGAAAAACATGTTTTTCAATGGCAAAAATCAATGAATATTGTAAATGCACAAACAGTAATATCTCCACATTGCACGGTGCAATTCTGAAATTTTTTGCTTTTTCCTGTTAATCCTAGCATGATAAAGAAGATTCAAAGAGAGTGAGATGCCAGCTCCTTTCATTCAGTCAGTAGCTTCAAACATTTCTGGTATATGAAAAACATGTTTTTCAATGGCAAAAATCAATGAATATTGTAAATGCACAAACAGTAATATCTCCACATTGCACGGTGCAATTCTGAAATTTTTAGCTTTTTCCTGTTAATCCTAGCATGATAAAGAAGATTCAAAGAGAGTGAGATGCCAGCTCCTTTCATTCAGTCAGTAGCTTCAAACATTTCTGGACGTTTTTCAATGGCAAAAATCAATGAATATTGTAAATGCGCAAACAGTAATATCTCCACATTGCACGGTGCAATTCTGAAATTTTTTGCTTTTTCCTGCTAATCCTAGCATGATAAAGAAGATTCAAAGAGAGTGAGATGCCAGCTCCTTTCATTCAGTCAGTAGCTTCAAACATTTCTGGACGTTTTTCAATGGCAAAAATCAATGAATATTGTAAATGCACAAACAGTAATATCTCCACATTGCACGGTGCAATTCTGAAATTTTTAGCTTTTTCCTGTTAATCCTAGCATGATAAAGAAGATTCAAAGAGAGTGAGATGCCAGCTCCTTTCATTCAGTCAGTAGCTTCAAACATTTCTGGTATATGAAAAACATGTTTTTCAATGGCAAAAATCAATGAATATTGTAAATGCACAAACAGTAATATCTCCACATTGCAAGGTGCAATTCTGAAATTTTTTGCTTTTTCCTGCTAATCCTAGCATGATAAAGAAGATTCAAAGAGAGTGAGATGCCAGCTCCTTTCATTCAGTCAGTAGCTTCAAACATTTCTGGACGTTTTTCAATGGCAAAAATCAATGAATATTGTAAATGCACAAACAGTAATATCTCCACATTGCAAGGTGCAATTCTGAAATTTTTAGCTTTTTCCTGTTAATCCTAGCATGATAAAGAAGATTCAAAGAGAGTGAGATGCCAGCTCCTTTCATTCAGTCAGTAGCTTCAAACATTTCTGGTATATGAAAAACATGTTTTTCAATGGCAAAAATCAATGAATATTGTAAATGCACAAACAGTAATATCTCCACATTGCACGGTGCAATTCTGAAATTTTTAGCTTTTTCCTGTTAATCCTAGCATGATAAAGAAGATTCAAAGAGAGTGAGATGCCAGCTCCTTTCATTCAGTCAGTAGCTTCAAACATTTCTGGTATATGAAAAACATGTTTTTCAATGGCAAAAATCAATGAATATTGTAAATGCACAAACAGTAATATCTCCACATTGCACGGTGCAATTCTGAAATTTTTTGCTTTTTCCTGCTAATCCTAGCATGATAAAGAAGATTCAAAGAGAGTGAGATGCCAGCTCCTTTCATTCAGTCAGTAGCTTCAAACATTTCTGGTATATGAAAAACATG
Source organism: Phyllobates terribilis (assembly GCF_046119375.1). Classification (NCBI taxonomy): domain Eukaryota; kingdom Metazoa; phylum Chordata; class Amphibia; order Anura; family Dendrobatidae; genus Phyllobates; species Phyllobates terribilis. Next base: position 7,248 of record NW_027369492.1, read on the forward strand.
TTTTTCAATGGCAAAAATCAATGAATATTGTAAATGCACAAACAGTAATATCTCCACATTGCAAGGTGCAATTCTGAAATTTTTTGCTTTTTCCTGCTAATCCTAGCATGATAAAGAAGATTCAAAGAGAGTGAGATGCCAGCTCCTTTCATTCAGTCAGTAGCTTCAAACATTTCTGGACGTTTTTCAATGGCAAAAATCAATGAATATTGTAAATGCACAAACAGTAATATCTCCACATTGCACGGTGCAATTCTGAAATTTTTAGCTTTTTCCTGTTAATCCTAGCATGATAAAGAAGATTCAAAGAGAGTGAGATGCCAGCTCCTTTCATTCAGTCAGTAGCTTCAAACATTTCTGGTATATGAAAAACATGTTTTTCAATGGCAAAAATCAATGAATATTGTAAATGCACAAACAGTAATATCTCCACATTGCAAGGTGCAATTCTGAAATTTTTTGCTTTTTCCTGCTAATCCTAGCATGATAAAGAAGATTCAAAGAGAGTGAGATGCCAGCTCCTTTCATTCAGTCAGTAGCTTCAAACATTTCTGGACGTTTTTCAATGGCAAAAATCAATGAATATTGTAAATGCACAAACAGTAATATCTCCACATTGCAAGGTGCAATTCTGAAATTTTTAGCTTTTTCCTGTTAATCCTAGCATGATAAAGAAGATTCAAAGAGAGTGAGATGCCAGCTCCTTTCATTCAGTCAGTAGCTTCAAACATTTCTGGTATATGAAAAACATGTTTTTCAATGGCAAAAATCAATGAATATTGTAAATGCACAAACAGTAATATCTCCACATTGCACGGTGCAATTCTGAAATTTTTAGCTTTTTCCTGTTAATCCTAGCATGATAAAGAAGATTCAAAGAGAGTGAGATGCCAGCTCCTTTCATTCAGTCAGTAGCTTCAAACATTTCTGGTATATGAAAAACATGTTTTTCAATGGCAAAAATCAATGAATATTGTAAATGCACAAACAGTAATATCTCCACATTGCACGGTGCAATTCTGAAATTTTTAGCTTTTTCCTGTTAATCCTAGCATGATAAAGAAGATTCAAAGAGAGTGAGATGCCAGCTCCTTTCATTCAGTCAGTAGCTTCAAACATTTCTGGATGTTTTTCAATGGCAAAAATCAATGAATATTGTAAATGCACAAACAGTAATATCTCCACATTGCACGGTGCAATTCTGAAATTTTTTGCTTTTTCCTGCTAATCCTAGCATGATAAAGAAGATTCAAAGAGAGTGAGATGCCAGCTCCTTTCATTCAGTCAGTAGCTTCAAACATTTCTGGACGTTTTTCAATGGCAAAAATCAATGAATATTGTAAATGCACAAACAGTAATATCTCCACATTGCACGGTGCAATTCTGAAATTTTTAGCTTTTTCCTGTTAATCCTAGCATGATAAAGAAGATTCAAAGAGAGTGAGATGCCAGCTCCTTTCATTCAGTCAGTAGCTTCAAACATTTCTGGTATATGAAAAACATGTTTTTCAATGGCAAAAATCAATGAATATTGTAAATGCACAAACAGTAATATCTCCACATTGCACGGTGCAATTCTGAAATTTTTAGCTTTTTCCTGCTAATCCTAGCATGATAAAGAAGATTCAAAGAGAGTGAGATGCCAGCTCCTTTCATTCAGTCAGTAGCTTCAAACATTTCTGGTATATGAAAAACATGTTTTTCAATGGCAAAAATCAATGAATATTGTAAATGCACAAACAGTAATATCTCCACATTGCACGGTGCAATTCTGAAATTTTTTGCTTTTTCCTGTTAATCCTAGCATGATAAAGAAGATTCAAAGAGAGTGAGATGCCAGCTCCTTTCATTCAGTCAGTAGCTTCAAACATTTCTGGACGTTTTTCAATGGCAAAAATCAATGAATATTGTAAATGCACAAACAGTAATATCTCCACATTGCACGGTGCAATTCTGAAATTTTTAGCTTTTTCCTGTTAATCCTAGCATGATAAAGAAGATTCAAAGAGAGTGAGATGCCAGCTCCTTTCATTCAGTCAGTAGCTTCAAACATTTCTGGTATATAAAAAACATGTTTTTCAATGGCAAAAATCAATGAATATTGTAAATGCACAAACAGTAATATCTCCACATTGCACGGTGCAATTCTGAAATTTTTAGCTTTTTCCTGTTAATCCTAGCATGATAAAGAAGATTCAAAGAGAGTGAGATGCCAGCTCCTTTCATTCAGTCAGTAGCTTCAAACATTTCTGGACGTTTTTCAATGGCAAAAATCAATGAATATTGTAAATGCACAAACAGTAATATCTCCACATTGCAAGGTGCAATTCTGAAATTTTTAGCTTTTTCCTGCTAATCCTAGCATGATAAAGAAGATTCAAAGAGAGTGAGATGCCAGCTCCTTTCATTCAGTCAGTAGCTTCAAACATTTCTGGTATATGAAAAACATGTTTTTCAATGGCAAAAATCAATGAATATTGTAAATGCACAAACAGTAATATCTCCACATTGCAAGGTGCAATTCTGAAATTTTTAGCTTTTTCCTGTTAATCCTAGCATGATAAAGAAGATTCAAAGTGAGTGAGATGCCAGCTCCTTTCATTCAGTCAGTAGCTTCAAACATTTCTGGTATATGAAAAACATGTTTTTCAATGGCAAAAATCAATGAATATTGTAAATGCACAAACAGTAATATCTCCACATTGCAAGGTGCAATTCTGAAATTTTTAGCTTTTTCCTGTTAATCCTAGCATGATAAAGAAGATTCAAAGAGAGTGAGATGCCAGCTCCTTTCATTCAGTCAGTAGCTTCAAACATTTCTGGTATATGAAAAACATGTTTTTCAATGGCAAAAATCAATGAATATTGTAAATGCACAAACAGTAATATCTCCACATTGCAAGGTGCAATTCTGAAATTTTTAGCTTTTTCCTGTTAATCCTAGCATGATAAAGAAGATTCAAAGAGAGTGAGATGCCAGCTCCTTTCATTCAGTCAGTAGCTTCAAACATTTCTGGTATATGAAAAACATGTTTTTCAATGGCAAAAATCAATGAATATTGTAAATGCACAAACAGTAATATCTCCACATTGCACGGTGCAATTCTGAAATTTTTAGCTTTTTCCTGTTAATCCTAGCATGATAAAGAAGATTCAAAGAGAGTGAGATGCCAGCTCCTTTCATTCAGTCAGTAGCTTCAAACATTTCTGGTATATGAAAAACATGTTTTTCAATGGCAAAAATCAATGAATATTGTAAATGCACAAACAGTAATATCTCCACATTGCACGGTGCAATTCTGAAATTTTTTGCTTTTTCCTGCTAATCCTAGCATGATAAAGAAGATTCAAAGAGAGTGAGATGCCAGCTCCTTTCATTCAGTCAGTAGCTTCAAACATTTCTGGTATATGAAAAACATGTTTTTCAATGGCAAAAATCAATGAATATTGTAAATGCACAAACAGTAATATCTCCACATTGCACGGTGCAATTCTGAAATTTTTAGCTTTTTCCTGTTAATCCTAGCATGATAAAGAAGATTCAAAGAGAGTGAGATGCCAGCTCCTTTCATTCAGTCAGTAGCTTCAAACATTTCTGGTATATGAAAAACATGTTTTTCAATGGCAAAAATCAATGAATATTGTAAATGCACAAACAGTAATATCTCCACATTGCACGGTGCAATTCTGAAATTTTTAGCTTTTTCCTGCTAATCCTAGCATGATAAAGAAGATTCAAAGAGAGTGAGATGCCAGCTCCTTTCATTCAGTCAGTAGCTTCAAACATTTCTGGACGTTTTTCAATGGCAAAAATCAATGAATATTGTAAATGCACAAACAGTAATATCTCCACATTGCACGGTGCAATTCTGAAATTTTTAGCTTTTTCCTGTTAATCCTAGCATGATAAAGAAGATTCAAAGAGAGTGAGATGCCAGCTCCTTTCATTCAGTCAGTAGCTTCAAACATTTCTGGTATATGAAAAACATGTTTTTCAATGGCAAAAATCAATGAATATTGTAAATGCACAAACAGTAATATCTCCACATTGCACGGTGCAATTCTGAAATTTTTAGCTTTTTCCTGCTAATCCTAGCATGATAAAGAAGATTCAAAGAGAGTGAGATGCCAGCTCCTTTCATTCAGTCAGTAGCTTCAAACATTTCTGGTATATGAAAAACATGTTTTTCAATGGCAAAAATCAATGAATATTGTAAATGCACAAACAGTAATATCTCCACATTGCACGGTGCAATTCTGAAATTTTTTGCTTTTTCCTGTTAATCCTAGCATGATAAAGAAGATTCAAAGAGAGTGAGATGCCAGCTCCTTTCATTCAGTCAGTAGCTTCAAACATTTCTGGACGTTTTTCAATGGCAAAAATCAATGAATATTGTAAATGCACAAACAGTAATATCTCCACATTGCACGGTGCAATTCTGAAATTTTTAGCTTTTTCCTGTTAATCCTAGCATGATAAAGAAGATTCAAAGAGAGTGAGATGCCAGCTCCTTTCATTCAGTCAGTAGCTTCAAACATTTCTGGACGTTTTTCAATGGCAAAAATCAATGAATATTGTAAATGCACAAACAGTAATATCTCCACATTGCAAGGTGCAATTCTGAAATTTTTAGCTTTTTCCTGCTAATCCTAGCATGATAAAGAAGATTCAAAGAGAGTGAGATGCCAGCTCCTTTCATTCAGTCAGTAGCTTCAAACATTTCTGGTATATGAAAAACATGTTTTTCAATGGCAAAAATCAATGAATATTGTAAATGCACAAACAGTAATATCTCCACATTGCAAGGTGCAATTCTGAAATTTTTAGCTTTTTCCTGTTAATCCTAGCATGATAAAGAAGATTCAAAGAGAGTGAGATGCCAGCTCCTTTCATTCAGTCAGTAGCTTCAAACATTTCTGGTATATGAAAAACATGTTTTTCAATGGCAAAAATCAATGAATATTGTAAATGCACAAACAGTAATATCTCCACATTGCAAGGTGCAATTCTGAAATTTTTAGCTTTTTCCTGTTAATCCTAGCATGATAAAGAAGATTCAAAGAGAGTGAGATGCCAGCTCCTTTCATTCAGTCAGTAGCTTCAAACATTTCTGGTATATGAAAAACATGTTTTTCAATGGCAAAAATCAATGAATATTGTAAATGCACAAACAGTAATATCTCCACATTGCAAGGTGCAATTCTGAAATTTTTAGCTTTTTCCTGTTAATCCTAGCATGATAAAGAAGATTCAAAGACAGTGAGATGCCAGCTCCTTTCATTCAGTCAGTAGCTTCAAACATTTCTGGTATATGAAAAACATGTTTTTCAATGGCAAAAATCAATGAATATTGTAAATGCACAAACAGTAATATCTCCACATTGCACGGTGCAATTCTGAAATTTTTAGCTTTTTCCTGTTAATAGTAGCATGATAAAGAAGATTCAAAGAGAGTGAGATGCCAGCTCCTTTCATTCAGTCAGTAGCTTCAAACATTTCTGGTATATGAAAAACATGTTTTTCAATGGCAAAAATCAATGAATATTGTAAATGCACAAACAGTAATATCTCCACATTGCACGGTGCAATTCTGAAATTTTTTGCTTTTTCCTGCTAATCCTAGCATGATAAAGAAGATTCAAAGAGAGTGAGATGCCAGCTCCTTTCATTCAGTCAGTAGCTTCAAACATTTCTGGTATATGAAAAACATGTTTTTCAATGGCAAAAATCAATGAATATTGTAAATGCACAAACAGTAATATCTCCACATTGCACGGTGCAATTCTGAAATTTTTTGCTTTTTCCTGCTAATCCTAGCATGATAAAGAAGATTCAAAGAGAGTGAGATGCCAGCTCCTTTCATTCAGTCAGTAGCTTCAAACATTTCTGGTATATGAAAAACATGTTTTTCAATGGCAAAAATCAATGAATATTGTAAATGCACAAACAGTAATATCTCCACATTGCACGGTGCAATTCTGAAATTTTTAGCTTTTTCCTGTTAATCCTAGCATGATAAAGAAGATTCAAAGAGAGTGAGATGCCAGCTCCTTTCATTCAGTCAGTAGCTTCAAACATTTCTGGTATATGAAAAACATGTTTTTCAATGGCAAAAATCAATGAATATTGTAAATGCACAAACAGTAATATCTCCACATTGCACGGTGCAATTCTGAAATTTTTAGCTTTTTCCTGCTAATCCTAGCATGATAAAGAAGATTCAAAGAGAGTGAGATGCCAGCTCCTTTCATTCAGTCAGTAGCTTCAAACATTTCTGGTATATGAAAAACATGTTTTTCAATGGCAAAAATCAATGAATATTGTAAATGCACAAACAGTAATATCTCCACATTGCAAGGTGCAATTCTGAAATTTTTAGCTTTTTCCTGTTAATCCTAGCATGATAAAGAAGATTCAAAGAGAGTGAGATGCCAGCTCCTTTCATTCAGTCAGTAGCTTCAAACATTTCTGGTATATGAAAAACATGTTTTTCAATGGCAAAAATCAATGAATATTGTAAATGCACAAACAGTAATATCTCCACATTGCACGGTGCAATTCTGAAATTTTTAGCTTTTTCCTGCTAATCCTAGCATGATAAAGAAGATTCAAAGAGAGTGAGATGCCAGCTCCTTTCATTCAGTCAGTAGCTTCAAACATTTCTGGACGTTTTTCAATGGCAAAAATCAATGAATATTGTAAATGCACAAACAGTAATATCTCCACATTGCAAGGTGCAATTCTGAAATTTTTTGCTTTTTCCTGCTAATCCTAGCATGATAAAGAAGATTCAAAGAGAGTGAGATGCCAGCTCCTTTCATTCAGTCAGTAGCTTCAAACATTTCTGGACGTTTTTCAATGGCAAAAATCAATGAATATTGTAAATGCACAAACAGTAATATCTCCACATTGCACGGTGCAATTCTGAAATTTTTAGCTTTTTCCTGTTAATCCTAGCATGATAAAGAAGATTCAAAGAGAGTGAGATGCCAGCTCCTTTCATTCAGTCAGTAGCTTCAAACATTTCTGGTATATGAAAAACATGTTTTTCAATGGCAAAAATCAATGAATATTGTAAATGCACAAACAGTAATATCTCCACATTGCACGGTGCAATTCTGAAATTTTTAGCTTTTTCCTGCTAATCCTAGCATGATAAAGAAGATTCAAAGAGAGTGAGATGCCAGCTCCTTTCATTCAGTCAGTAGCTTCAAACATTTCTGGTATATGAAAAACATGTTTTTCAATGGCAAAAATCAATGAATATTGTAAATGCACAAACAGTAATATCTCCACATTGCACGGTGCAATTCTGAAATTTTTTGCTTTTTCCTGTTAATCCTAGCATGATAAAGAAGATTCAAAGAGAGTGAGATGCCAGCTCCTTTCATTCAGTCAGTAGCTTCAAACATTTCTGGACGATTTTCAATGGCAAAAATCAATGAATATTGTAAATGCACAAACAGTAATATCTCCACATTGCACGGTGCAATTCTGAAATTTTTAGCTTTTTCCTGTTAATCCTAGCATGATAAAGAAGATTCAAAGAGAGTGAGATGCCAGCTCCTTTCATTCAGTCAGTAGCTTCAAACATTTCTGGTATATGAAAAACATGTTTTTCAATGGCAAAAATCAATGAATATTGTAAATGCACAAACAGTAATATCTCCACATTGCACGGTGCAATTCTGAAATTTTTAGCTTTTTCCTGTTAATCCTAGCATGATAAAGAAGATTCAAAGAGAGTGAGATGCCAGCTCCTTTCATTCAGTCAGTAGCTTCAAACATTTCTGGACGTTTTTCAATGGCAAAAATCAATGAATATTGTAAATGCACAAACAGTAATATCTCCACATTGCAAGGTGCAATTCTGAAATTTTTAGCTTTTTCCTGCTAATCCTAGCATGATAAAGAAGATTCAAAGAGAGTGAGATGCCAGCTCCTTTCATTCAGTCAGTAGCTTCAAACATTTCTGGTATATGAAAAACATGTTTTTCAATGGCAAAAATCAATGAATATTGTAAATGCACAAACAGTAATATCTCCACATTGCAAGGTGCAATTCTGAAATTTTTAGCTTTTTCCTGTTAATCCTAGCATGATAAAGAAGATTCAAAGAGAGTGAGATGCCAGCTCCTTTCATTCAGTCAGTAGCTTCAAACATTTCTGGTATATGAAAAACATGTTTTTCAATGGCAAAAATCAATGAATATTGTAAATGCACAAACAGTAATATCTCCACATTGCAAGGTGCAATTCTGAAATTTTTAGCTTTTTCCTGTTAATCCTAGCATGATAAAGAAGATTCAAAGAGAGTGAGATGCCAGCTCCTTTCATTCAGTCAGTAGCTTCAAACATTTCTGGTATATGAAAAACATGTTTTTCAATGGCAAAAATCAATGAATATTGTAAATGCACAAACAGTAATATCTCCACATTGCAAGGTGCAATTCTGAAATTTTTAGCTTTTTCCTGTTAATCCTAGCATGATAAAGAAGATTCAAAGAGAGTGAGATGCCAGCTCCTTTCATTCAGTCAGTAGCTTCAAACATTTCTGGTATATGAAAAACATGTTTTTCAATGGCAAAAATCAATGAATATTGTAAATGCACAAACAGTAATATCTCCACATTGCACGGTGCAATTCTGAAATTTTTAGCTTTTTCCTGTTAATCCTAGCATGATAAAGAAGATTCAAAGAGAGTGAGATGCCAGCTCCTTTCATTCAGTCAGTAGCTTCAAACATTTCTGGACGTTTTTCAATGGCAAAAATCAATGAATATTGTAAATGCACAAACAGTAATATCTCCACATTGCAAGGTGCAATTCTGAAATTTTTAGCTTTTTCCTGCTAATCCTAGCATGATAAAGAAGATTCAAAGAGAGTGAGATGCCAGCTCCTTTCATTCAGTCAGTAGCTTCAAACATTTCTGGTATATGAAAAACATGTTTTTCAATGGCAAAAATCAATGAATATTGTAAATGCACAAACAGTAATATCTCCACATTGCAAGGTGCAATTCTGAAATTTTTAGCTTTTTCCTGTTAATCCTAGCATGATAAAGAAGATTCAAAGAGAGTGAGATGCCAGCTCCTTTCATTCAGTCAGTAGCTTCAAACATTTCTGGTATATGAAAAACATGTTTTTCAATGGCAAAAATCAATGAATATTGTAAATGCACAAACAGTAATATCTCCACATTGCAAGGTGCAATTCTGAAATTTTTAGCTTTTTCCTGTTAATCCTAGCATGATAAAGAAGATTCAAAGAGAGTGAGATGCCAGCTCCTTTCATTCAGTCAGTAGCTTCAAACATTTCTGGTATATGAAAAACATGTTTTTCAATGGCAAAAATCAATGAATATTGTAAATGCACAAACAGTAATATCTCCACATTGCACGGTGCAATTCTGAAATTTTTAGCTTTTTCCTGTTAATCCTAGCATGATAAAGAAGATTCAAAGAGAGTGAGATGCCAGCTCCTTTCATTCAGTCAGTAGCTTCAAACATTTCTGGACGTTTTTCAATGGCAAAAATCAATGAATATTGTAAATGCACAAACAGTAATATCTCCACATTGCAAGGTGCAATTCTGAAATTTTTAGCTTTTTCCTGCTAATCCTAGCATGATAAAGAAGATTCAAAGAGAGTGAGATGCCAGCTCCTTTCATTCAGTCAGTAGCTTCAAACATTTCTGGTATATGAAAAACATGTTTTTCAATGGCAAAAATCAATGAATATTGTAAATGCACAAACAGTAATATCTCCACATTGCAAGGTGCAATTCTGAAATTTTTAGCTTTTTCCTGTTAATCCTAGCATGATAAAGAAGATTCAAAGAGAGTGAGATGCCAGCTCCTTTCATTCAGTCAGTAGCTTCAAACATTTCTGGTATATGAAAAACATGTTTTTCAATGGCAAAAATCAATGAATATTGTAAATGCACAAACAGTAATATCTCCACATTGCAAGGTGCAATTCTGAAATTTTTAGCTTTTTCCTGTTAATCCTAGCATGATAAAGAAGATTCAAAGAGAGTGAGATGCCAGCTCCTTTCATTCAGTCAGTAGCTTCAAACATTTCTGGTATATAAAAAACATGTTTTTCAATGGCAAAAATCAATGAATATTGTAAATGCACAAACAGTAATATCTCCACATTGCAAGGTGCAATTCTGAAATTTTTAGCTTTTTCCTGTTAATCCTAGCATGATAAAGAAGATTCAAAGAGAGTGAGATGCCAGCTCCTTTCATTCAGTCAGTAGCTTCAAACATTTCTGGTATATGAAAAACATGTTTTTCAATGGCAAAAATCAATGAATATTGTAAATGCACAAACAGTAATATCTCCACATTGCACGGTGCAATTCTGAATTTTTTTGCTTTTTCCTGCTAATCCTAGCATGATAAAGAAGATTCAAAGAGAGTGAGATGCCAGCTCCTTTCATTCAGTCAGTAGCTTCAAACATTTCTGGTATATGAAAAACATGTTTTTCAATGGCAAAAATCAATGAATATTGTAAATGCACAAACAGTAATATCTCCACATTGCACGGTGCAATTCTGAAATTTTTTGCTTTTTCCTGTTAATCCTAGCATGATAAAGAAGATTCAAAGAGAGTGAGATGCCAGCTCCTTTCATTCAGTCAGTAGCTTCAAACATTTCTGGACGTTTTTCAATGGCAAAAATCAATGAATATTGTAAATGCACAAACAGTAATATCTCCACATTGCACGGTGCAATTCTGAAATTTTTAGCTTTTTCCTGTTAATCCTAGCATGATAAAGAAGATTCAAAGAGAGTGAGATGCCAGCTCCTTTCATTCAGTCAGTAGCTTCAAACATTTCTGGTATATGAAAAACATGTTTTTCAATGGCAAAAATCAATGAATATTGTAAATGCACAAACAGTAATATCTCCACATTGCACGGTGCAATTCTGAAATTTTTAGCTTTTTCCTGTTAATCCTAGCATGATAAAGAAGATTCAAAGAGAGTGAGATGCCAGCTCCTTTCATTCAGTCAGTAGCTTCAAACATTTCTGGACGTTTTTCAATGGCAAAAATCAATGAATATTGTAAATGCACAAACAGTAATATCTCCACATTGCAAGGTGCAATTCTGAAATTTTTAGCTTTTTCCTGCTAATCCTAGCATGATAAAGAAGATTCAAAGAGAGTGAGATGCCAGCTCCTTTCTTTCAGTCAGTAGCTTCAAACATTTCTGGTATATGAAAAACATGTTTTTCAATGGCAAAAATCAATGAATATTGTAAATGCACAAACAGTAATATCTCCACATTGCAAGGTGCAATTCTGAAATTTTTAGCTTTTTCCTGTTAATCCTAGCATGATAAAGAAGATTCAAAGAGAGTGAGATGCCAGCTCCTTTCATTCAGTCAGTAGCTTCAAACATTTCTGGTATATGAAAAACATGTTTTTCAATGGCAAAAATCAATGAATATTGTAAATGCACAAACAGTAATATCTCCACATTGCAAGGTGCAATTCTGAAATTTTTAGCTTTTTCCTGTTAATCCTAGCATGATAAAGAAGATTCAAAGAGAGTGAGATGCCAGCTCCTTTCATTCAGTCAGTAGCTTCAAACATTTCTGGTATATGAAAAACATGTTTTTCAATGGCAAAAATCAATGAATATTGTAAATGCACAAACAGTAATATCTCCACATTGCAAGGTGCAATTCTGAAATTTTTAGCTTTTTCCTGTTAATCCTAGCATGATAAAGAAGATTCAAAGAGAGTGAGATGCCAGCTCCTTTCATTCAGTCAGTAGCTTCAAACATTTCTGGTATATGAAAAACATGTTTTTCAATGGCAAAAATCAATGAATATTGTAAATGCACAAACAGTAATATCTCCACATTGCACGGTGCAATTCTGAAATTTTTAGCTTTTTCCTGTTAATCCTAGCATGATAAAGAAGATTCAAAGAGAGTGAGATGCCAGCTCCTTTCATTCAGTCAGTAGCTTCAAACATTTCTGGTATATGAAAAACATGTTTTTCAATGGCAAAAATCAATGAATATTGTAAATGCACAAACAGTAATATCTCCACATTGCACGGTGCAATTCTGAAATTTTTTGCTTTTTCCTGCTAATCCTAGCATGATAAAGAAGATTCAAAGAGAGTGAGATGCCAGCTCCTTTCATTCAGTCAGTAGCTTCAAACATTTCTGGTATATGAAAAACATGTTTTTCAATGGCAAAAATCAATGAATATTGTAAATGCACAAACAGTAATATCTCCACATTGCACGGTGCAATTCTGAATTTTTTTGCTTTTTCCTGCTAATCCTAGCATGATAAAGAAGATTCAAAGAGAGTGAGATGCCAGCTCCTTTCATTCAGTCAGTAGCTTCAAACATTTCTGGTATATGAAAAACATGTTTTTCAATGGCAAAAATCAATGAATATTGTAAATGCACAAACAGTAATATCTCCACATTGCACGGTGCAATTCTGAAATTTTTAGCTTTTTCCTGTTAATCCTAGCATGATAAAGAAGATTCAAAGAGAGTGAGATGCCAGCTCCTTTCATTCAGTCAGTAGCTTCAAACATTTCTGGTATATGAAAAACATGTTTTTCAATGGCAAAAATCAATGAATATTGTAAATGCACAAACAGTAATATCTCCACATTGCACGGTGCAATTCTGAAATTTTTAGCTTTTTCCTGCTAATCCTAGCATGATAAAGAAGATTCAAAGAGAGTGAGATGCCAGCTCCTTTCATTCAGTCAGTAGCTTCAAACATTTCTGGTATATGAAAAACATGTTTTTCAATGGCAAAAATCAATGAATATTGTAAATGCACAAACCGTAATATCTCCACATTGCAAGGTGCAATTCTGAAATTTTTAGCTTTTTCCTGTTAATCCTAGCATGATAAAGAAGATTCAAAGAGAGTGAGATGCCAGCTCCTTTCATTCAGTCAGTAGCTTCAAACATTTCTGGTATATGAAAAACATGTTTTTCAATGGCAAAAATCAATGAATATTGTAAATGCACAAACAGTAATATCTCCACATTGCACGGTGCAATTCTGAAATTTTTAGCTTTTTCCTGCTAATCCTAGCATGATAAAGAAGATTCAAAGAGAGTGATATGCCAGCTCCTTTCATTCAGTCAGTAGCTTCAAACATTTCTGGACGTTTTTCAATGGCAAAAATCAATGAATATTGTAAATGCACAAACAGTAATATCTCCACATTGCATGGTGCAATTCTGAAATTTTTTGCTTTTTCCTGCTAATCCTAGCATGATAAAGAAGATTCAAAGAGAGTGAGATGCCAGCTCCTTTCATTCAGTCAGTAGCTTCAAACATTTCTGGACGTTTTTCAATGGCAAAAATCAATGAATATTGTAAATGCACAAACAGTAATATCTCCACATTGCACGGTGCAATTCTGAAATTTTTAGCTTTTTCCTGTTAATCCTAGCATGATAAAGAAGATTCAAAGAGAGTGAGATGCCAGCTCCTTTCATTCAGTCAGTAGCTTCAAACATTTCTGGTATATGAAAAACATGTTTTTCAATGGCAAAAATCAATGAATATTGTAAATGCACAAACAGTAATATCTCCACATTGCACGGTGCAATTCTGAAATTTTTAGCTTTTTCCTGCTAATCCTAGCATGATAAAGAAGATTCAAAGAGAGTGAGATGCCAGCTCCTTTCATTCAGTCAGTAGCTTCAAACATTTCTGGTATATGAAAAACATGTTTTTCAATGGCAAAAATCAATGAATATTGTAAATGCACAAACAGTAATATCTCCACATTGCACGGTGCAATTCTGAAATTTTTTGCTTTTTCCTGTTAATCCTAGCATGATAAAGAAGATTCAAAGAGAGTGAGATGCCAGCTCCTTTCATTCAGTCAGTAGCTTCAAACATTTCTGGACGTTTTTCAATGGCAAAAATCAATGAATATTGTAAATGCACAAACAGTAATATCTCCACATTGCACGGTGCAATTCTGAAATTTTTTGCTTTTTCCTGTTAATCCTAGCATGATAAAGAAGATTCAAAGAGAGTGAGATGCCAGCTCCTTTCATTCAGTCAGTAGCTTCAAACATTTCTGGTATATGAAAAACATGTTTTTCAATGGCAAAAATCAATGAATATTGTAAATGCACAAACAGTAATATCTCCACATTGCACGGTGCAATTCTGAAATTTTTAGCTTTTTCCTGTTAATCCTAGCATGATAAAGAAGATTCAAAGAGAGTGAGATGCCAGCTCCTTTCATTCAGTCAGTAGCTTCAAACATTTCTGGACGTTTTTCAATGGCAAAAATCAATGAATATTGTAAATGCACAAACAGTAATATCTCCACATTGCAAGGTGCAATTCTGAAATTTTTAGCTTTTTCCTGCTAATCCTAGCATGATAAAGAAGATTCAAAGAGAGTGAGATGCCAGCTCCTTTCATTCAGTCAGTAGCTTCAAACATTTCTGGTATATGAAAAACATGTTTTTCAATGGCAAAAATCAATGAATATTGTAAATGCACAAACAGTAATATCTCCACATTGCAAGGTGCAATTCTGAAATTTTTAGCTTTTTCCTGTTAATCCTAGCATGATAAAGAAGATTCAAAGAGAGTGAGATGCCAGCTCCTTTCATTCAGTCAGTAGCTTCAAACATTTCTGGTATATGAAAAACATGTTTTTCAATGGCAAAAATCAATGAATATTGTAAATGCACAAACAGTAATATCTCCACATTGCAAGGTGCAATTCTGAAATTTTTAGCTTTTTCCTGTTAATCCTAGCATGATAAAGAAGATTCAAAGAGAGTGAGATGCCAGCTCCTTTCATTCAGTCAGTAGCTTCAAACATTTCTGGTATATGAAAAACATGTTTTTCAATGGCAAAAATCAATGAATATTGTAAATGCACAAACAGTAATATCTCCACATTGCAAGGTGCAATTCTGAAATTTTTAGCTTTTTCCTGTTAATCCTAGCATGATAAAGAAGATTCAAAGAGAGTGAGATGCCAGCTCCTTTCATTCAGTCAGTAGCTTCAAACATTTCTGGTATATGAAAAACATGTTTTTCAATGGCAAAAATCAATGAATATTGTAAATGCACAAACAGTAATATCTCCACATTGCACGGTGCAATTCTGAAATTTTTAGCTTTTTCCTGTTAATCCTAGCATGATAAAGAAGATTCAAAGAGAGTGAGATGCCAGCTCCTTTCATTCAGTCAGTAGCTTCAAACATTTCTGGTATATGAAAAACATGTTTTTCAATGGCAAAAATCAATGAATATTGTAAATGCACAAACAGTAATATCTCCACATTGCACGGTGCAATTCTGAAATTTTTTGCTTTTTCCTGCTAATCCTAGCATGATAAAGAAGATTCAAAGAGAGTGAGATGCCAGCTCCTTTCATTCAGTCAGTAGCTTCAAACATTTCTGGTATATGAAAAACATGTTTTTCAATGGCAAAAATCAATGAATATTGTAAATGCACAAACAGTAATATCTCCACATTGCACGGTGCAATTCTGAAATTTTTTGCTTTTTCCTGCTAATCCTAGCATGATAAAGAAGATTCAAAGAGAGTGAGATGCCAGCTCCTTTCATTCAGTCAGTAGCTTCAAACATTTCTGGTATATGAAAAACATGTTTTTCAATGGCAAAAATCAATGAATATTGTAAATGCACAAACAGTAATATCTCCACATTGCACGGTGCAATTCTGAAATTTTTAGCTTTTTCCTGTTAATCCTAGCATGATAAAGAAGATTCAAAGAGAGTGAGATGCCAGCTCCTTTCATTCAGTCAGTAGCTTCAAACATTTCTGGTATATGAAAAACATGTTTTTCAATGGCAAAAATCAATGAATATTGTAAATGCACAAACAGTAATATCGCCACATTGCACGGTGCAATTCTGAAATTTTTAGCTTTTTCCTGCTAATCCTAGCATGATAAAGAAGATTCAAAGAGAGTGAGATGCCAGCTCCTTTCATTCAGTCAGTAGCTTCAAACATTTCTGGTATATGAAAAACATGTTTTTCAATGGCAAAAATCAATGAATATTGTAAATGCACAAACAGTAATATCTCCACATTGCAAGGTGCAATTCTGAAATTTTTAGCTTTTTCCTGTTAATCCTAGCATGATAAAGAAGATTCAAAGAGAGTGAGATGCCAGCTCCTTTCATTCAGTCAGTAGCTTCAAACATTTCTGGTATATGAAAAACATGTTTTTCAATGGCAAAAATCAATGAATATTGTAAATGCACAAACAGTAATATCTCCACATTGCACGGTGCAATTCTGAAATTTTTAGCTTTTTCCTGCTAATCCTAGCATGATAAAGAAGATTCAAAGAGAGTGAGATGCCAGCTCCTTTCATTCAGTCAGTAGCTTCAAACATTTCTGGACGTTTTTCAATGGCAAAAATCAATGAATATTGTAAATGCACAAACAGTAATATCTCCACATTGCAAGGTGCAATTCTGAAATTTTTTGCTTTTTCCTGCTAATCCTAGCATGATAAAGAAGATTCAAAGAGAGTGAGATGCCAGCTCCTTTCATTCAGTCAGTAGCTTCAAACATTTCTGGTATATGAAAAACATGTTTTTCAATGGCAAAAATCAATGAATATTGTAAATGCACAAACAGTAATATCTCCACATTGCACGGTGCAATTCTGAAATTTTTAGCTTTTTCCTGTTAATCCTAGCATGATAAAGAAGATTCAAAGAGAGTGAGATGCCAGCTCCTTTCATTCAGTCAGTAGCTTCAAACATTTCTGGTATATGAAAAACATGTTTTTCAATGGCAAAAATCAATGAATATTGTAAATGCACAAACAGTAATATCTCCACATTGCACGGTGCAATTCTGAAATTTTTAGCTTTTTCCTGCTAATCCTAGCATGATAAAGAAGATTCAAAGAGAGTGAGATGCCAGCTCCTTTCATTCAGTCAGTAGCTTCAAACATTTCTGGACGTTTTTCAATGGCAAAAATCAATGAATATTGTAAATGCACAAACAGTAATATCTCCACATTGCAAGGTGCAATTCTGAAATTTTTAGCTTTTTCCTGTTAATCCTAGCATGATAAAGAAGATTCAAAGAGAGTGAGATGCCAGCTCCTTTCATTCAGTCAGTAGCTTCAAACATTTCTGGTATATGAAAAACATGTTTTTCAATGGCAAAAATCAATGAATATTGTAAATGCACAAACAGTAATATCTCCACATTGCACGGTGCAATTCTGAAATTTTTTGCTTTTTCCTGCTAATCCTAGCATGATAAAGAAGATTCAAAGAGAGTGAGATGCCAGCTCCTTTCATTCAGTCAGTAGCTTCAAACATTTCTGGACGTTTTTCAATGGCAAAAATCAATGAATATTGTAAATGCACAAACAGTAATATCTCCACATTGCACGGTGCAATTCTGAAATTTTTTGCTTTTTCCTGTTAATCCTAGCATGATAAAGAAGATTCAAAGAGAGTGAGATGCCAGCTCCTTTCATTCAGTCAGTAGCTTCAAACATTTCTGGTATATGAAAAACATGTTTTTCAATGGCAAAAATCAATGAATATTGTAAATGCACAAACAGTAATATCTCCACATTGCAAGGTGCAATTCTGAAATTTTTAGCTTTTTCCTGTTAATCCTAGCATGATAAAGAAGATTCAAAGAGAGTGAGATGCCAGCTCCTTTCATTCAGTCAGTAGCTTCAAACATTTCTGGTATATGAAAAACATGTTTTTCAATGGCAAAAATCAATGAATATTGTAAATGCACAAAGAGTAATATCTCCACATTGCACGGTGCAATTCTGAAATTTTTTGCTTTTTCCTGCTAATCCTAGCATGATAAAGAAGATTCAAAGAGAGTGAGATGTCAGCTCCTTTCATTCAGTCAGTAGCTTCAAACATTTCTGGTATATGAAAAACATGTTTTTCAATGGCAAAAATCAATGAATATTGTAAATGCACAAACAGTAATATCTCCACATTGCACGGTGCAATTCTGAAATTTTTAGCTTTTTCCTGTTAATCCTAGCATGATAAAGAAGATTCAAAGAGAGTGAGATGCCAGCTCCTTTCATTCAGTCAGTAGCTTCAAACATTTCTGGTATATGAAAAACATGTTTTTCAATGGCAAAAATCAATGAATATTGTAAATGCACAAACAGTAATATCTCCACATTGCAAGGTGCAATTCTGAAATTTTTAGCTTTTTCCTGCTAATCCTAGCATGATAAAGAAGATTCAAAGAGAGTGAGATGCCAGCTCCTTTCATTCAGTCAGTAGCTTCAAACATTTCTGGACGTTTTTCAATGGCAAAAATCAATGAATATTGTAAATGCACAAACAGTAATATCTCCACATTGCACGGTGCAATTCTGAAATTTTTAGCTTTTTCCTGCTATTCCTAGCATGATAAAGAAGATTCAAAGAGAGTGAGATGCCAGCTCCTTTCATTCAGTCAGTAGCTTCAAACATTTCTGGTATATGAAAAACATGTTTTTCAATGGCAAAAATCAATGAATATTGTAAATGCACAAACAGTAATATCTCCACATTGCACGGTGCAATTCTGAAATTTTTAGCTTTTTCCTGTTAATCCTAGCATGATAAAGAAGATTCAAAGAGAGTGAGATGCCAGCTCCTTTCATTCAGTCAGTAGCTTCAAACATTTCTGGTATATGAAAAACATGTTTTTCAATGGCAAAAATCAATGAATATTGTAAATGCACAAACAGTAATATCTCCACATTGCACGGTGCAATTCTGAAATTTTTTGCTTTTTCCTGCTAATCCTAGCATGATAAAGAAGATTCAAAGAGAGTGAGATGCCAGCTCCTTTCATTCAGTCAGTAGCTTCAAACATTTCTGGACGTTTTTCAATGGCAAAAATCAATGAATATTGTAAATGCACAAACAGTAATATCTCCACATTGCAAGGTGCAATTCTGAAATTTTTAGCTTTTTCCTGTTAATCCTAGCATGATAAAGAAGATTCAAAGAGAGTGAGATGCCAGCTCCTTTCATTCAGTCAGTAGCTTCAAACATTTCTGGTATATGAAAAACATGTTTTTCAATGGCAAAAATCAATGAATATTGTAAATGCACAAACAGTAATATCTCCACATTGCAAGGTGCAATTCTGAAATTTTTTGCTTTTTCCTGCTAATCCTAGCATGATAAAGAAGATTCAAAGAGAGTGAGATGCCAGCTCCTTTCATTCAGTCAGTAGCTTCAAACATTTCTGGACGTTTTTCAATGGCAAAAATCAATGAATATTGTAAATGCACAAACAGTAATATCTCCACATTGCAAGGTGCAATTCTGAAATTTTTTGCTTTTTCCTGCTAATCCTAGCATGATAAAGAAGATTCAAAGAGAGTGAGATGCCAGCTCCTTTCATTCAGTCAGTAGCTTCAAACATTTCTGGTATATGAAAAACATGTTTTTCAATGGCAAAAATCAATGAATATTGTAAATGCACAAACAGTAATATCTCCACATTGCACGGTGCAATTCTGAAATTTTTAGCTTTTTCCTGTTAATCCTAGCATGATAAAGAAGATTCAAAGAGAGTGAGATGCCAGCTCCTTTCATTCAGTCAGTAGCTTCAAACATTTCTGGTATATGAAAAACATGTTTTTCAATGGCAAAAATCAATGAATATTGTAAATGCACAAACAGTAATATCTCCACATTGCACGGTGCAATTCTGAAATTTTTAGCTTTTTCCTGCTAATCCTAGCATGATAAAGAAGATTCAAAGAGAGTGAGATGCCAGCTCCTTTCATTCAGTCAGTAGCTTCAAACATTTCTGGTATATGAAAAACATGTTTTTCAATGGCAAAAATCAATGAATATTGTAAATGCACAAACAGTAATATCTCCACATTGCACGGTGCAATTCTGAAATTTTTAGCTTTTTCCTGTTAATCCTAGCATGATAAAGAAGATTCAAAGAGAGTGAGATGCCAGCTCCTTTCATTCAGTCAGTAGCTTCAAACATTTCTGGACGTTTTTCAATGGCAAAAATCAATGAATATTGTAAATGCACAAACAGTAATATCTCCACATTGCAAGGTGCAATTCTGAAATTTTTTGCTTTTTCCTGTTAATCCTAGCATGATAAAGAAGATTCAAAGAGAGAGAGATGCCAGCTCCTTTCATTCAGTCAGTAGCTTCAAACATTTCTGGTATATGAAAAACATGTTTTTCAATGGCAAAAATCAATGAATATTGTAAATGCACAAACAGTAATATCTCCACATTGCACGGTGCAATTCTGAAATTTTTTGCTTTTTCCTGCTAATCCTAGCATGATAAAGAAGATTCAAAGAGAGTGAGATGCCAGCTCCTTTCATTCAGTCAGTAGCTTCAAACATTTCTGGTATATGAAAAACATGTTTTTCAATGGCAAAAATCAATGAATATTGTAAATGCACAAACAGTAATATCTCCACATTGCACGGTGCAATTCTGAAATTTTTAGCTTTTTCCTGTTAATCCTAGCATGATAAAGAAGATTCAAAGAGAGTGAGATGCCAGCTCCTTTCATTCAGTCAGTAGCTTCAAACATTTCTGGTATATGAAAAACATGTTTTTCAATGGCAAAAATCAATGAATATTGTAAATGCACAAACAGTAATATCTCCACATTGCAAGGTGCAATTCTGAAATTTTTAGCTTTTTCCTGCTAATCCTAGCATGATAAAGAAGATTCAAAGAGAGTGAGATGCCAGCTCCTTTCATTCAGTCAGTAGCTTCAAACATTTCTGGACGTTTTTCAATGGCAAAAATCAATGAATATTGTAAATGCACAAACAGTAATATCTCCACATTGCACGGTGCAATTCTGAAATTTTTAGCTTTTTCCTGCTATTCCTAGCATGATAAAGAAGATTCAAAGAGAGTGAGATGCCAGCTCCTTTCATTCAGTCAGTAGCTTCAAACATTTCTGGTATATGAAAAACATGTTTTTCAATGGCAAAAATCAATGAATATTGTAAATGCACAAACAGTAATATCTCCACATTGCACGGTGCAATTCTGAAATTTTTAGCTTTTTCCTGTTAATCCTAGCATGATAAAGAAGATTCAAAGAGAGTGAGATGCCAGCTCCTTTCATTCAGTCAGTAGCTTCAAACATTTCTGGTATATGAAAAACATGTTTTTCAATGGCAAAAATCAATGAATATTGTAAATGCACAAACAGTAATATCTCCACATTGCACGGTGCAATTCTGAAATTTTTTGCTTTTTCCTGCTAATCCTAGCATGATAAAGAAGATTCAAAGAGAGTGAGATGCCAGCTCCTTTCATTCAGTCAGTAGCTTCAAACATTTCTGGACCTTTTTCAATGGCAAAAATCAATGAATATTGTAAATGCACAAACAGTAATATCTCCACATTGCAAGGTGCAATTCTGAAATTTTTAGCTTTTTCCTGTTAATCCTAGCATGATAAAGAAGATTCAAAGAGAGTGAGATGCCAGCTCCTTTCATTCAGTCAGTAGCTTCAAACATTTCTGGTATATGAAAAACATGTTTTTCAATGGCAAAAATCAATGAATATTGTAAATGCACAAACAGTAATATCTCCACATTGCAAGGTGCAATTCTGAAATTTTTTGCTTTTTCCTGCTAATCCTAGCATGATAAAGAAGATTCAAAGAGAGTGAGATGCCAGCTCCTTTCATTCAGTCAGTAGCTTCAAACATTTCTGGACGTTTTTCAATGGCAAAAATCAATGAATATTGTAAATGCACAAACAGTAATATCTCCACATTGCAAGGTGCAATTCTGAAATTTTTTGCTTTTTCCTGCTAATCCTAGCATGATAAAGAAGATTCAAAGAGAGTGAGATGCCAGCTCCTTTCATTCAGTCAGTAGCTTCAAACATTTCTGGTACATGAAAAACATGTTTTTCAATGGCAAAAATCAATGAATATTGTAAATGCACAAACAGTAATATCTCCACATTGCACGGTGCAATTCTGAAATTTTTAGCTTTTTCCTGTTAATCCTAGCATGATAAAGAAGATTCAAAGAGAGTGAGATGCCAGCTCCTTTCATTCAGTCAGTAGCTTCAAACATTTCTGGTATATGAAAAACATGTTTTTCAATGGCAAAAATCAATGAATATTGTAAATGCACAAACAGTAATATCTCCACATTGCACGGTGCAATTCTGAAATTTTTAGCTTTTTCCTGCTAATCCTAGCATGATAAAGAAGATTCAAAGAGAGTGAGATGCCAGCTCCTTTCATTCAGTCAGTAGCTTCAAACATTTCTGGTATATGAAAAACATGTTTTTCAATGGCAAAAATCAATTAATATTGTAAATGCACAAACAGTAATATCTCCACATTGCACGGTGCAATTCTGAAATTTTTAGCTTTTTCCTGTTAATCCTAGCATGATAAAGAAGATTCAAAGAGAGTGAGATGCCAGCTCCTTTCATTCAGTCAGTAGCTTCAAACATTTCTGGACGTTTTTCAATGGCAAAAATCAATGAATATTGTAAATGCACAAACAGTAATATCTCCACATTGCAAGGTGCAATTCTGAAATTTTTTGCTTTTTCCTGTTAATCCTAGCATGATAAAGAAGATTCAAAGAGAGTGAGATGCCAGCTCCTTTCATTCAGTCAGTAGCTTCAAACATTTCTGGTATATGAAAAACATGTTTTTCAATGGCAAAAATCAATGAATATTGTAAATGCACAAACAGTAATATCTCCACATTGCACGGTGCAATTCTGAAATTTTTTGCTTTTTCCTGCTAATCCTAGCATGATAAAGAAGATTCAAAGAGAGTGAGATGCCAGCTCCTTTCATTCAGTCAGTAGCTTCAAACATTTCTGGTATATGAAAAACATGTTTTTCAATGGCAAAAATCAATGAATATTGTAAATGCACAAACAGTAATATCTCCACATTGCACGGTGCAATTCTGAAATTTTTAGCTTTTTCCTGTTAATCCTAGCATGATAAAGAAGATTCAAAGAGAGTGAGATGCCAGCTCCTTTCATTCAGTCAGTAGCTTCAAACATTTCTGGTATATGAAAAACATGTTTTTCAATGGCAAAAATCAATGAATATTGTAAATGCACAAACAGTAATATCTCCACATTGCACGGTGCAATTCTGAAATTTTTAGCTTTTTCCTGCTAATCCTAGCATGATAAAGAAGATTCAAAGAGAGTGAGATGCCAGCTCCTTTCATTCAGTCAGTAGCTTCAAACATTTCTGGTATATGAAAAACATGTTTTTCAATGGCAAAAATCAATGAATATTGTAAATGCACAAACAGTAATATCTCCACATTGCAAGGTGCAATTCTGAAATTTTTAACTTTTTCCTGTTAATCCTAGCATGATAAAGAAGATTCAAAGAGAGTGAGATGCCAGCTCCTTTCATTCAGTCAGTAGCTTCAAACATTTCTGGTATATGAAAAACATGTTTTTCAATGGCAAAAATCAATGAATATTGTAAATGCACAAACAGTAATATCTCCACATTGCACGGTGCAATTCTGAAATTTTTAGCTTTTTCCTGCTAATCCTAGCATGATAAAGAAGATTCAAAGAGAGTGAGATGCCAGCTCCTTTCATTCAGTCAGTAGCTTCAAACATTTCTGGACGTTTTTCAATGGCAAAAATCAATGAATATTGTAAATGCACAAACAGTAATATCTCCACATTGCAAGGTGCAATTCTGAAATTTTTTGCTTTTTCCTGCTAATCCTAGCATGATAAAGAAGATTCAAAGAGAGTGAGATGCCAGCTCCTTTCATTCAGTCAGTAGCTTCAAACATTTCTGGTATATGAAAAACATGTTTTTCAATGGCAAAAATCAATGAATATTGTA
This sequence comes from Phyllobates terribilis, assembly GCF_046119375.1. Lineage (NCBI taxonomy): Eukaryota > Metazoa > Chordata > Amphibia > Anura > Dendrobatidae > Phyllobates > Phyllobates terribilis. Next base: position 31,134 of record NW_027369492.1, read on the forward strand.
AATGCACAAACAGTAATATCTCCACATTGCACGGTGCAATTCTGAAATTTTTAGCTTTTTCCTGTTAATCCTAGCATGATAAAGAAGATTCAAAGAGAGTGAGATGCCAGCTCCTTTCATTCAGTCAGTAGCTTCAAACATTTCTGGTATATGAAAAACATGTTTTTCAATGGCAAAAATCAATGAATATTGTAAATGCACAAACAGTAATATCTCCACATTGCACGGTGCAATTCTGAAATTTTTAGCTTTTTCCTGCTAATCCTAGCATGATAAAGAAGATTCAAAGAGAGTGAGATGCCAGCTCCTTTCATTCAGTCAGTAGCTTCAAACATTTCTGGACGTTTTTCAATGGCAAAAATCAATGAATATTGTAAATGCACAAACAGTAATATCTCCACATTGCAAGGTGCAATTCTGAAATTTTTAGCTTTTTCCTGTTAATCCTAGCATGATAAAGAAGATTCAAAGAGAGTGAGATGCCAGCTCCTTTCATTCAGTCAGTAGCTTCAAACATTTCTGGTATATGAAAAACATGTTTTTCAATGGCAAAAATCAATGAATATTGTAAATGCACAAACAGTAATATCTCCACATTGCACGGTGCAATTCTGAAATTTTTTGCTTTTTCCTGCTAATCCTAGCATGATAAAGAAGATTCAAAGAGAGTGAGATGCCAGCTCCTTTCATTCAGTCAGTAGCTTCAAACATTTCTGGACGTTTTTCAATGGCAAAAATCAATGAATATTGTAAATGCACAAACAGTAATATCTCCACATTGCAAGGTGCAATTCTGAAATTTTTTGCTTTTTCCTGCTAATCCTAGCATGATAAAGAAGATTCAAAGAGAGTGAGATGCCAGCTCCTTTCATTCAGTCAGTAGCTTCAAACATTTCTGGTATATGAAAAACATGTTTTTCAATGGCAAAAATCAATGAATATTGTAAATGCACAAACAGTAATATCTCCACATTGCACGGTGCAATTCTGAAATTTTTAGCTTTTTCCTGTTAATCCTAGCATGATAAAGAAGATTCAAAGAGAGTGAGATGCCAGCTCCTTTCATTCAGTCAGTAGCTTCAAACATTTCTGGTATATGAAAAACATGTTTTTCAATGGCAAAAATCAATGAATATTGTAAATGCACAAACAGTAATATCTCCACATTGCACGGTGCAATTCTGAAATTTTTAGCTTTTTCCTGCTAATCCTAGCATGATAAAGAAGATTCAAAGCGAGTGAGATGCCAGCTCCTTTCATTCAGTCAGTAGCTTCAAACATTTCTGGTATATGAAAAACATGTTTTTCAATGGCAAAAATCAATGAATATTGTAAATGCACAAACAGTAATATCTCCACATTGCACGGTGCAATTCTGAAATTTTTAGCTTTTTCCTGTTAATCCTAGCATGATAAAGAAGATTCAAAGAGAGTGAGATGCCAGCTCCTTTCATTCAGTCAGTAGCTTCAAACATTTCTGGACGTTTTTCAATGGCAAAAATCAATGAATATTGTAAATGCACAAACAGTAATATCTCCACATTGCAAGGTGCAATTCTGAAATTTTTTGCTTTTTCCTGTTAATCCTAGCATGATAAAGAAGATTCAAAGAGAGTGAGATGCCAGCTCCTTTCATTCAGTCAGTAGCTTCAAACATTTCTGGTATATGAAAAACATGTTTTTCAATGGCAAAAATCAATGAATATTGTAAATGCACAAACAGTAATATCTCCACATTGCACGGTGCAATTCTGAAATTTTTTGCTTTTTCCTGCTAATCCTAGCATGATAAAGAAGATTCAAAGAGAGTGAGATGCCAGCTCCTTTCATTCAGTCAGTAGCTTCAAACATTTCTGGTATGTGAAAAACATGTTTTTCAATGGCAAAAATCAATGAATATTGTAAATGCACAAACAGTAATATCTCCACATTGCACGGTGCAATTCTGAAATTTTTAGCTTTTTCCTGTTAATCCTAGCATGATAAAGAAGATTCAAAGAGAGTGAGATGCCAGCTCCTTTCATTCAGTCAGTAGCTTCAAACATTTCTGGTATATGAAAAACATGTTTTTCAATGGCAAAAATCAATGAATATTGTAAATGCACAAACAGTAATATCTCCACATTGCACGGTGCAATTCTGAAATTTTTAGCTTTTTCCTGCTAATCCTAGCATGATAAAGAAGATTCAAAGAGAGTGAGATGCCAGCTAATTTCATTCAGTCAGTAGCTTCAAACATTTCTGGTATATGAAAAACATGTTTTTCAATGGCAAAAATCAATGAATATTGTAAATGCACAAACAGTAATATCTCCACATTGCAAGGTGCAATTCTGAAATTTTTAGCTTTTTCCTGTTAATCCTAGCATGATAAAGAAGATTCAAAGAGAGTGAGATGCCAGCTCCTTTCATTCAGTCAGTAGCTTCAAACATTTCTGGTATATGAAAAACATGTTTTTCAATGGCAAAAATCAATGAATATTGTAAATGCACAAACAGTAATATCTCCACATTGCACGGTGCAATTCTGAAATTTTTAGCTTTTTCCTGCTAATCCTAGCATGATAAAGAAGATTCAAAGAGAGTGAGATGCCAGCTCCTTTCATTCAGTCAGTAGCTTCAAACATTTCTGGACGTTTTTCAATGGCAAAAATCAATGAATATTGTAAATGCACAAACAGTAATATCTCCACATTGCAAGGTGCAATTCTGAAATTTTTTGCTTTTTCCTGCTAATCCTAGCATGATAAAGAAGATTCAAAGAGAGTGAGATGCCAGCTCCTTTCATTCAGTCAGTAGCTTCAAACATTTCTGGTATATGAAAAACATGTTTTTCAATGGCAAAAATCAATGAACATTGTAAATGCACAAACAGTAATATCTCCACATTGCACGGTGCAATTCTGAAATTTTTAGCTTTTTCCTGTTAATCCTAGCATGATAAAGAAGATTCAAAGAGAGTGAGATGCCAGCTCCTTTCATTCAGTCAGTAGCTTCAAACATTTCTGGTATATGAAAAACATGTTTTTCAATGGCAAAAATCAATGAATATTGTAAATGCACAAACAGTAATATCTCCACATTGCACGGTGCAATTCTGAAATTTTTAGCTTTTTCCTGCTAATCCTAGCATGATAAAGAAGATTCAAAGAGAGTGAGATGCCAGCTCCTTTCATTCAGTCAGTAGCTTCAAACATTTCTGGACGTTTTTCAATGGCAAAAATCAATGAATATTGTAAATGCACAAACAGTAATATCTCCACATTGCAAGGTGCAATTCTGAAATTTTTAGCTTTTTCCTGTTAATCCTAGCATGATAAAGAAGATTCAAAGAGAGTGAGATGCCAGCTCCTTTCATTCAGTCAGTAGCTTCAAACATTTCTGGTATATGAAAAACATGTTTTTCAATGGCAAAAATCAATGAATATTGTAAATGCACAAACAGTAATATCTCCACATTGCACGGTGCAATTCTGAAATTTTTTGCTTTTTCCTGCTAATCCTAGCATGATAAAGAAGATTCAAAGAGAGTGAGATGCCAGCTCCTTTCATTCAGTCAGTAGCTTCAAACATTTCTGGACGTTTTTCAATGGCAAAAATCAATGAATATTGTAAATGCACAAACAGTAATATCTCCACATTGCACGGTGCAATTCTGAAATTTTTTGCTTTTTCCTGTTAATCCTAGCATGATAAAGAAGATTCAAAGAGAGTGAGATGCCAGCTCCTTTCATTCAGTCAGTAGCTTCAAACATTTCTGGTATATGAAAAACATGTTTTTCAATGGCAAAAATCAATGAATATTGTAAATGCACAAACAGTAATATCTCCACATTGCAAGGTGCAATTCTGAAATTTTTAGCTTTTTCCTGTTAATCCTAGCATGATAAAGAAGATTCAAAGAGAGTGAGATGCCAGCTCCTTTCATTCAGTCAGTAGCTTCAAACATTTCTGGTATATGAAAAACATGTTTTTCAATGGCAAAAATCAATGAATATTGTAAATGCACAAACAGTAATATCTCCACATTGCATGGTGCAATTCTGAAATTTTTTGCTTTTTCCTGCTAATCCTAGCATGATAAAGAAGATTCAAAGAGAGTGAGATGCCAGCTCCTTTCATTCAGTCAGTAGCTTCAAACATTTCTGGTATATGAAAAACATGTTTTTCAATGGCAAAAATCAATGAATATTGTAAATGCACAAACAGTAATATCTCCACATTGCAAGGTGCAATTCTGAAATTTTTAGCTTTTTCCTGCTAATCCTAGCATGATAAAGAAGATTCAAAGAGAGTGAGATGCCAGCTCCTTTCATTCAGTCAGTAGCTTCAAACATTTCTGGACGTTTTTCAATGGCAAAAATCAATGAATATTGTAAATGCACAAACAGTAATATCTCCACATTGCACGGTGCAATTCTGAAATTTTTAGCTTTTTCCTGCTAATCCTAGCATGATAAAGAAGATTCAAAGAGAGTGAGATGCCAGCTCCTTTCATTCAGTCAGTAGCTTCAAACATTTCTGGTATATGAAAAACATGTTTTTCAATGGCAAAAATCAATGAATATTGTAAATGCACAAACAGTAATATCTCCACATTGCACGGTGCAATTCTGAAATTTTAGCTTTTTCCTGTTAATCCTAGCATGATAAAGAAGATTCAAAGAGAGTGAGATGCCAGCTCCTTTCATTCAGTCAGTAGCTTCAAACATTTCTGGTATATGAAAAACATGTTTTTCAATGGCAAAAATCAATGAATATTGTAAATGCACAAACAGTAATATCTCCACATTGCACGGTGCAATTCTGAAATTTTTTGCTTTTTCCTGCTAATCCTAGCATGATAAAGAAGATTCAAAGAGAGTGAGATGCCAGCTCCTTTCATTCAGTCAGTAGCTTCAAACATTTCTGGACGTTTTTCAATGGCAAAAATCAATGAATATTGTAAATGCACAAACAGTAATATCTCCACATTGCAAGGTGCAATTCTGAAATTTTTAGCTTTTTCCTGTTAATCCTAGCATGATAAAGAAGATTCAAAGAGAGTGAGATGCCAGCTCCTTTCATTCAGTCAGTAGCTTCAAACATTTCTGGTATATGAAAAACATGTTTTTCAATGGCAAAAATCAATGAATATTGTAAATGCACAAACAGTAATATCTCCACATTGCAAGGTGCAATTCTGAAATTTTTTGCTTTTTCCTGCTAATCCTAGCATGATAAAGAAGATTCAAAGAGAGTGAGATGCCAGCTCCTTTCATTCAGTCAGTAGCTTCAAACATTTCTGGACGTTTTTCAATGGCAAAAATCAATGAATATTGTAAATGCACAAACAGTAATATCTCCACATTGCAAGGTGCAATTCTGAAATTTTTTGCTTTTTCCTGCTAATCCTAGCATGATAAAGAAGATTCAAAGAGAGTGAGATGCCAGCTCCTTTCATTCAGTCAGTAGCTTCAAACATTTCTGGTATATGAAAAACATGTTTTTCAATGGCAAAAATCAATGAATATTGTAAATGCACAAACAGTAATATCTCCACATTGCACGGTGCAATTCTGAAATTTTTAGCTTTTTCCTGTTAATCCTAGCATGATAAAGAAGATTCAAAGAGAGTGAGATGCCAGCTCCTTTCATTCAGTCAGTAGCTTCAAACATTTCTGGTATATGAAAAACATGTTTTTCAATGGCAAAAATCAATGAATATTGTAAATGCACAAACAGTAATATCTCCACATTGCACGGTGCAATTCTGAAATTTTTAGCTTTTTCCTGCTAATCCTAGCATGATAAAGAAGATTCAAAGAGAGTGAGATGCCAGCTCCTTTCATTCAGTCAGTAGCTTCAAACATTTCTGGTATATGAAAAACATGTTTTTCAATGGCAAAAATCAATGAATATTGTAAATGCACAAACAGTAATATCTCCACATTGCACGGTGCAATTCTGAAATTTTTAGCTTTTTCCTGTTAATCCTAGCATGATAAAGAAGATTCAAAGAGAGTGAGATGCCAGCTCCTTTCATTCAGTCAGTAGCTTCAAACATTTCTGGACGTTTTTCAATGGCAAAAATCAATGAATATTGTAAATGCACAAACAGTAATATCTCCACATTGCAAGGTGCAATTCTGAAATTTTTTGCTTTTTCCTGTTAATCCTAGCATGATAAAGAAGATTCAAAGAGAGTGAGATGCCAGCTCCTTTCATTCAGTCAGTAGCTTCAAACATTTCTGGTATATGAAAAACATGTTTTTCAATGGCAAAAATCAATGAATATTGTAAATGCACAAACAGTAATATCTCCACATTGCACGGTGCAATTCTGAAATTTTTTGCTTTTTCCTGCTAATCCTAGCATGATAAAGAAGATTCAAAGAGAGTGAGATGCCAGCTCCTTTCATTCAGTCAGTAGCTTTAAACATTTCTGGACGTTTTTCAATGGCAAAAATCAATGAATATTGTAAATGCACAAACAGTAATATCTCCACATTGCAAGGTGCAATTCTGAAATTTTTAGCTTTTTCCTGTTAATCCTAGCATGATAAAGAAGATTCAAAGAGAGTGAGATGCCAGCTCCTTTCATTCAGTCAGTAGCTTCAAACATTTCTGGTATATGAAAAACATGTTTTTCAATGGCAAAAATCAATGAATATTGTAAATGCACAAACAGTAATATCTCCACATTGCACGGTGCAATTCTGAAATTTTTAGCTTTTTCCTGTTAATCCTAGCATGATAAAGAAGATTCAAAGAGAGTGAGATGCCAGCTCCTTTCATTCAGTCAGTAGCTTCAAACATTTCTGGACGTTTTTCAATGGCAAAAATCAATGAATATTGTAAATGCACAAACAGTAATATCTCCACATTGCAAGGTGCAATTCTGAAATTTTTTGCTTTTTCCTGTTAATCCTAGCATGATAAAGAAGATTCAAAGAGAGTGAGATGCCAGCTCCTTTCATTCAGTCAGTAGCTTCAAACATTTCTGGTATATGAAAAACATGTTTTTCAATGGCAAAAATCAATGAATATTGTAAATGCACAAACAGTAATATCTCCACATTGCACGGTGCAATTCTGAAATTTTTTGCTTTTTCCTGCTAATCCTAGCATGATAAAGAAGATTCAAAGAGAGTGAGATGCCAGCTCCTTTCATTCAGTCAGTAGCTTTAAACATTTCTGGACGTTTTTCAATGGCAAAAATCAATGAATATTGTAAATGCACAAACAGTAATATCTCCACATTGCAAGGTGCAATTCTGAAATTTTTAGCTTTTTCCTGTTAATCCTAGCATGATAAAGAAGATTCAAAGAGAGTGAGATGCCAGCTCCTTTCATTCAGTCAGTAGCTTCAAACATTTCTGGTATATGAAAAACATGTTTTTCAATGGCAAAAATCAATGAATATTGTAAATGCACAAACAGTAATATCTCCACATTGCACGGTGCAATTCTGAAATTTTTAGCTTTTTCCTGTTAATCCTAGCATGATAAAGAAGATTCAAAGAGAGTGAGATGCCAGCTCCTTTCATTCAGTCAGTAGCTTCAAACATTTCTGGTATATGAAAAACATGTTTTTCAATGGCAAAAATCAATGAATATTGTAAATGCACAAACAGTAATATCTCCACATTGCAAGGTGCAATTCTGAAATTTTTTAGCTTTTTCCTGCTAATCCTAGCATGATAAAGAAGATTCAAAGAGAGTGAGATGCCAGCTCCTTTCATTCAGTCAGTAGCTTCAAACATTTCTGGACGTTTTTCAATGGCAAAAATCAATGAATATTGTAAATGCACAAACAGTAATATCTCCACATTGCAAGGTGCAATTCTGAAATTTTTTGCTTTTTCCTGCTAATCCTAGCATGATAAAGAAGATTCAAAGAGAGTGAGATGCCAGCTCCTTTCATTCAGTCAGTAGCTTCAAACATTTCTGGACGTTTTTCAATGGCAAAAATCAATGAATATTGTAAATGCACAAACAGTAATATCTCCACATTGCACGGTGCAATTCTGAAATTTTTAGCTTTTTCCTGTTAATCCTAGCATGATAAAGAAGATTCAAAGAGAGTGAGATGCCAGCTCCTTTCATTCAGTCAGTAGCTTCAAACATTTCTGGTATATGAAAAACATGTTTTTCAATGGCAAAAATCAATGAATATTGTAAATGCACAAACAGTAATATCTCCACATTGCACGGTGCAATTCTGAAATTTTTAGCTTTTTCCTGCTAATCCTAGCATGATAAAGAAGATTCAAAGAGAGTGAGATGCCAGCTCCTTTCATTCAGTCAGTAGCTTCAAACATTTCTGGTATATGAAAAACATGTTTTTCAATGGCAAAAATCAATGAATATTGTAAATGCACAAACAGTAATATCTCCACATTGCACGGTGCAATTCTGAAATTTTTAGCTTTTTCCTGTTAATCCTAGCATGATAAAGAAGATTCAAAGAGAGTGAGATGCCAGCTCCTTTCATTCAGTCAGTAGCTTCAAACATTTCTGGACGTTTTTCAATGGCAAAAATCAATGAATATTGTAAATGCACAAACAGTAATATCTCCACATTGCACGGTGCAATTCTGAAATTTTTAGCTTTTTCCTGTTAATCCTAGCATGATAAAGAAGATTCAAAGAGAGTGAGATGCCAGCTCCTTTCATTCAGTCAGTAGCTTCAAACATTTCTGGTATATGAAAAACATGTTTTTCAATGGCAAAAATCAATGAATATTGTAAATGCACAAACAGTAATATCTCCACATTGCACGGTGCAATTCTGAAATTTTTAGCTTTTTCCTGTTAATCCTAGCATGATAAAGAAGATTCAAAGAGAGTGAGATGCCAGCTCCTTTCATTCAGTCAGTAGCTTCAAACATTTCTGGAACGTTTTTCAATGGCAAAAATCAATGAATATTGTAAATGCACAAACAGTAATATCTCCACATTGCAAGGTGCAATTCTGAAATTTTTAGCTTTTTCCTGCTAATCCTAGCATGATAAAGAAGATTCAAAGAGAGTGAGATGCCAGCTCCTTTCATTCAGTCAGTAGCTTCAAACATTTCTGGTATATGAAAAACATGTTTTTCAATGGCAAAAATCAATGAATATTGTAAATGCACAAACAGTAATATCTCCACATTGCAAGGTGCAATTCTGAAATTTTTAGCTTTTTCCTGTTAATCCTAGCATGATAAAGAAGATTCAAAGAGAGTGAGATGCCAGCTCCTTTCATTCAGTCAGTAGCTTCAAACATTTCTGGTATATGAAAAACATGTTTTTCAATGGCAAAAATCAATGAATATTGTAAATGCACAAACAGTAATATCTCCACATTGCAAGGTGCAATTCTGAAATTTTTAGCTTTTTCCTGTTAATCCTAGCATGATAAAGAAGATTCAAAGAGAGTGAGATGCCAGCTCCTTTCATTCAGTCAGTAGCTTCAAACATTTCTGGTATATGAAAAACATGTTTTTCAATGGCAAAAATCAATGAATATTGTAAATGCACAAACAGTAATATCTCCACATTGCACGGTGCAATTCTGAAATTTTTAGCTTTTTCCTGTTAATCCTAGCATGATAAAGAAGATTCAAAGAGAGTGAGATGCCAGCTCCTTTCATTCAGTCAGTAGCTTCAAACATTTCTGGTATATGAAAAACATGTTTTTCAATGGCAAAAATCAATGAATATTGTAAATGCACAAACAGTAATATCTCCACATTGCACGGTGCAATTCTGAAATTTTTAGCTTTTTCCTGTTAATCCTAGCATGATAAAGAAGATTCAAAGAGAGTGAGATGCCAGCTCCTTTCATTCAGTCAGCAGCTTCAAACATTTCTGGTATATGAAAAACATGTTTTTCAATGGCAAAAATCAATGAATATTGTAAATGCACAAACAGTAATATCTCCACATTGCACGGTGCAATTCTGGAAATTTTTTGCTTTTTCCTGCTAATCCTAGCATGATAAAGAAGATTCAAAGAGAGTGAGATGCCAGCTCCTTTCATTCAGTCAGTAGCTTCAAACATTTCTGGTATATGAAAAACATGTTTTTCAATGGCAAAAATCAATGAATATTGTAAATGCACAAACAGTAATATCTCCACATTGCACGGTGCAATTCTGAAATTTTTTGCTTTTTCCTGCTAATCCTAGCATGATAAAGAAGATTCAAAGAGAGTGAGATGCCAGCTCCTTTCATTCAGTCAGTAGCTTCAAACATTTCTGGTATATGAAAAACATGTTTTTCAATGGCAAAAATCAATGAATATTGTAAATGCACAAACAGTAATATCTCCACATTGCACGGTGCAATTCTGAAATTTTTAGCTTTTTCCTGTTAATCCTAGCATGATAAAGAAGATTCAAAGAGAGTGAGATGCCAGCTCCTTTCATTCAGTCAGTAGCTTCAAACATTTCTGGTATATGAAAAACATGTTTTTCAATGGCAAAAATCAATGAATATTGTAAATGCACAAACAGTAATATCTCCACATTGCACGGTGCAATTCTGAAATTTTTAGCTTTTTCCTGCTAATCCTAGCATGATAAAGAAGATTCAAAGAGAGTGAGATGCCAGCTCCTTTCATTCAGTCAGTAGCTTCAAACATTTCTGGTATATGAAAAACATGTTTTTCAATGGCAAAAATCAATGAATATTGTAAATGCACAAACAGTAATATCTCCACATTGCAAGGTGCAATTCTGAAATTTTTAGCTTTTTCCTGTTAATCCTAGCATGATAAAGAAGATTCAAAGAGAGTGAGATGCCAGCTCCTTTCATTCAGTCAGTAGCTTCAAACATTTCTGGTATCATGTTTTTCAATGGCAAAAATCAATGAATATTGTAAATGCACAAACAGTAATATCTCCACATTGCACGGTGCAATTCTGAAATTTTTAGCTTTTTCCTGCTAATCCTAGCATGATAAAGAAGATTCAAAGAGAGTGAGATGCCAGCTCCTTTCATTCAGTCCAGTAGCTTCAAACATTTCTGGTATATGAACGTTTTTCAATGGCAAAAATCAATGAATATTGTAAATGCACAAACAGTAATATCTCCACATTGCACGGTGCAATTCTGAAATTTTTAGCTTTTTCCTGCTAATCCTAGCATGATAAAGAAGATTCAAAGAGAGTGAGATGCCCAGCTCCTTTCATTCAGTCAGTAGCTTCAAAACATTTCTGGTATATG